>NW_008708458.1:0-1231 GCF_000327385.1 Lottia gigantea | reverse complement strand
GAAGAGATGATTCTCTATGAACTTTTTTGTGTCATGAAGCCCCATTTTAGGTTAGGTTTTGTAGGTTATACCTACCATACTCCAGAATGAACAAAGAATTACTATTTTCTTTTCAGATTATTTCATTAGCCTTTTAACGAACATATCTATATTTGAACATAATATGTCATGGAGATTCTAAAGAGAGTCAACGTGACTTGTGCATTTTGATACATATGGGGGAAAAAGTAAAAAAAAAGTCGTATTTTAAAATTTCTCATACATAAAGTGGGGTACAATTCGAGGTACAAACTAACATATCTGGGGGATCATTCACTATAGTAATACATATATTGATTGCATGATGTTGACAATGGATCAAGAATAAAGTCATAAAGATTATTTAAAAAAATAGGTCAAATACGATTATTGGAAGTTACAATTTTATCGAAAAATCTGATATGATTTCGATGCTATTGGATAAATACACGGTAAAATGCTAACAATAGTTTTCAGTTAATCCACAAAAAGGTGAACATGGATTAAGAACAGTATTCAGTATAGATATAAATATTACTCACATAGAAATATAATAACTGTAATTAAAACAGAAATATAATTAGTTATGATAGAAAATGATTAGTAATCATAATGATATAATTCACTCGACATTATATTCATTATCACTATAAATATCGTCATGTATTTTATCTTAAATCATTATCACTTCATTCTCTCTTCTTGGGCAAAAATCTATAGAAAATGGAAAATCTACACCAAGAAAATATGGTAGGTGAAAATTCGTTTTAACAATTCAGCTTTTACTAGATTAACTATAAGCTGGTGATTTTTATACTTGGTTATTTTGGTTATACTAACGATTTTCTGTTTTTCTTTTGATAGTTTGAAATCCGTAGACCGAAGAAAGTTCGTCGTAATTTATCTCAACAAATGAGAAAGAATATGATGGAAGTGGATATGACGTCATCACCAATATGTTACAATAAGAATAAGATAGTACAAGTTAGAAATGAAGAAATAAAAGAAGAAATAAATGAAAGACAAGAAGATGAACGAATTAAATCAGCTGTAGAAAGATTATCAGATGATGTAGAATTAATAGCTGATTGTAGTCGACCTTATAGTCTACCTACTGTATGTGGTAAACATAAAGATCTCAAGTCTATTTCACCTCAAACTGTAAGTAATATTCAAGCACATTTTTTATTTTTTTTTAGAAATTTCAGATTGG
>NW_008708457.1:6644-8592 GCF_000327385.1 Lottia gigantea | reverse complement strand
AATCTCTTTGAATACATGATTGTTTACAGAAGTCAAGATAGGCATCGTTGTACGTTTTATTGATAAGGATGTTTCTCTCAATCAACAATTTTGAACAGTAAATAAATCGAACTGCTACTAAAGCACAAATAAAAAAGTAAATATGTAGAACTCCCATGTTGAGTCAAAGAATATGAGCACCGTTCAAAATACGAAATAACTTTTATGTAGTAACTGAATGAATTATTAAAACTTTCAATATTATTTATTTAAGTTGTATAAGTAAATAAAACGCACCGATGAACCTTAAATGATGACATTAAATCAAATTGTACGTGGAAGCGTGTTGGTTGACCGTTTTAAAACTCATGTGACATCATCGTGAATATTTTCTAAAAAGTAAAGGAAAAACTTGACACTTTGAAACTTTAATATATATTGTTGCAGGGCGGGGTTTTAATCATGGAAAAGATTTTAAATTAATTGGAACAGAGATAATTAATGAAATGAAACGCTTGGATATTATGCAGATTTCAGTGTGATAAAGCTGTTCTAAAATTCATTGGAATGAATCTCTCATTTTGTATTCTCTTAAATCACTGACTTCAATTAGGATTAAAAAGATGAAAATGTAAAAAGTATAAATATTTTAATCTTGTTCCTTTATGTTGCACGAAATATTTACCGCCATCTTTATTATTGTGGTTTTAAGCTGAGAAGGGTAGTTAGTCCATTTTCTAGGCTCCTGTTTAACTACTAAATATAGCATATGAAGCAAACCATTATTTGGACAAAGTTGTGCACGATCAAAATTGTTATTTTTTCTTTATAAGTATGATTTTTGGACGTTCGATTTCAGAGATGTGAACCTTGGAAACTATTAGATGTCCGTGAGAGCAAGTTAAAGTAATGCGGAGGGAAATCGAAATGCACGTGCAGAGTTCTGTATGAAAAAAAAACTGACGCCTACTGAGTTGTTGTGAAGACAGCGAGCTCATGGCAAGTCTAACCTCCCAACAACGTGAACAAGCCACCGCATGTTGCAAGACGCCGAAACCACACCTTCCAGCATGATAACGCCCGCCCACACAATGCCATAGCCACTAAAGCCTTCCTCCAACAGCATAACATCAGAGTAATACCATGGCCCTCACCAAGCCCGGACATAAACCAAATAGAACACCTGTGGGATGACATCCAAAGACGACTAAACCAGTTCCAACCTCTTCCAAGAAATGCAGAAAAACTCGGTGCAGCTTTCCTAAGATTCCAATGGTGTCTGTAAATCGTTTGTGACACCCCATGTACAGAAGATGCCGGGCCGTTATCAACGCACAGTGTGGACACACCAGATACTGACTTTCAGCCTCCACCTGTAAACATCACGTGCTCAGAACCTTGATATGTCATAGCAATAACTTGAAAGGTACTCAAACAATCCTTTGTGCTAAATGTGGTATTGAAATTTGAATAAACAATTCACTTTTCTGTGATTTGCGACGTTTCCTGTTCAGTATAGGTGTTGTTAATAATTTAGTTTCAAATCTACATGCCCTAATCGTTTGTTTGATGTGGCAAAAACTGAACAATACATTTTAGGCGGGACACCATGGCTAACAACAGCAAGTAACACGATTTATTTTCGACCCAAAATAGCAATTTTTTTATTATCAACAAATAATTGATTTTTGGGGGCTTTGTTGCGTAAGTGGCCATTACCAATCCGACGTTTCCTGATATTTCATGAAAATTTGATCAGAAGAGAAAGGTTAAAAAAATACTAAATAGAAACCGATATGATAATTATGCCAATAACCAAATGGACAGGCTTTGTTATATGGATGTAAAATAAAAGTTTGCAATTTTAATCTTTGAAATTCTTTTTTTTTTTACAGTAAAACAAAGAAGATTACTAAAAATATATTTAAAAATATATACAAGGCATGACGATGTACTATAATAGATACAT
>NW_008708457.1:1505-6500 GCF_000327385.1 Lottia gigantea | reverse complement strand
AAGACTTCATCTAACTATTAATTTATAGTGAATTGAAGAGAGGTATTATTACAATTAAGAGGATATAAATACCAATTTCTTTTGTTTTTTCCAAGTAGAGTATTTAGTCTCTTGTCTTTGCCTGACTATATCCGACAGCCACACAAAAACACGAGAAACGTCCATTAATATGACGAAAGATAACAGCAAAAGAACGACTAAAACTGAACTTAGGCCCAAATTATTTTCGGAAACGCTCACATTTGCCGAACTTTTCTTCTGCCTTGATGTTTTAGACAAAGTTTTTGTTTGGAGTTTCAGAAAGTTTTGTTGTTCTTTTATAGAATTTAGAACCTGACTTTTTGTTCGCTTTCGGTGACACGGACAACTACACATACAGACCCTACCAGTACAGGCCGTTGATTTAAAATAGATTGGTTTAGCAAACATCGTAGTGTGAGACACAGTTGTATTCAACTCGGTCGTAGTTGACGTTGTTGTCGTATCCGGTTCTGTTGTAATTGACGGCTGTGTGGTTGTTGTCGGAGGTTCTGTTGTGGTTGACTCTGATGTTGTCGGCTCGGTTGTTGTAGGAGGAGGCTTTGTTGCTGTCGTCTCGGTTGTGGTAGTCAGAGGCTCTGTGGTTGTCGACTCTGTTGTTGTAGTTGGTTGCGTTGTTGTAGTTGGCTGCGTTGTTGTTGTCAGCTCAGTTGTTGTAGTCGGAGGCTCTGTTGTTGTCTGCTTTGTTGTTGTAGTTGGGGGTTCTGTTGTAGTAGTCAGTAGTTCCGTTGTCGTCGACTCTGTTGTAGTCGGTTGTGTTGTTGTTGCCGGCTCGGTTGTTGTATTCGGGGTATCGGTTGTTGTTAGCTCGGTAGTAGTTGGTGGTAATGTCGTGGTGGTTATCACTTAAATAACAATGGAATTAAAAAATTATCAAAATAGGCATGATTGTTTTCTATACTTTTCTGTACTTTCAAAAACAGTGACGAATATTATGAGTAAATAAGCGACATACCATTATCACACAAATTACCAGTGTATCCTGGTTTACAAGAACATGTATATGAATTAACACCATCATTACAAGTAGCTCCGTTTTTACACTGATTAGATACACAGTCATTGACAGTATCTGAAAAGCAAAAATAAGACGGCACTATTTATCCTAATCAATGTTGCAACACCCTTGAGAGACACTCTCCGTTGCTAATATTTTTGTTGAGTACAAACTTGATACAGTTAATTAACCATTGCTGCTGACGACGATGGTTGTTCACAAATCATGTGCAACTTGAAGATTTAGCTCAGACACGGAATTATTGGCTTGAGGAGAAGATGAAGATGACAATATCGATAACGATGACTATTAACATTAATGTTAAGTTGATGAGTGTGTACATTCAATCTTGACTGAACTTCTATAATGATGATAACGATGATGATGATCATCGTTAAATTACCTATTTCACAATTTGTACCAATATATCTCGAACCTTCACAATGACATCTAAACGAAGTAGTCGTGTCTATACACCAACCTCCATTCTGACAGGGGACGCTGGCACATTCATCAGTACCTGAAACATGTCACCAATCATCTTTTAACGAATTTTGTCAAGACCGAGTAAATTTCGGCTTTACGCCCACCTTGAGTTTCAAGGTTGGTTGTTCTTCTATGTATACGCTTTGCGCAATCTATACTTAAAGGAAGCTTCTAATATCTAAACAAATACATGTTCTCCACGTGGCAGCATAAACCTATCATTTTAAAGTTAAACTTGGACCTTTACAAAATGTAAAATAGATACAAATACCTGAGAAATCTTTCATTTTCATACCAGCTGGAAATCCGTATGCTTCTCTACGATCGAATCCATAAACCAATATGATAAACGGGGAGGGGGCTGAATAACGTTTAACATCTCTAGTTCCACTAAATGAGCTATAAACATCGTAGCTATTACACAGGTTTGAATACGTGTTCGATGGTGAAATGTTTCCCGTGATACTTTGTGGGGCTATAATGTCGATCCCTCCCTTATAGGTATCGTCATAGTAACGAAGCGGATTCCGTGGTATCATGTAATCCGTTGTTCCCTTATCAACTGGGGGTACCAGAGACATGTACGCATCCCCATTATAGTCTGATGAATATTTAACCCCCGCCATTAATAACATCACTATGATTTTATCTGATGCTGTGAAGCATAATTTTTCAGATGCGTCTAAGTACCTAATATCTACAGGATCACCAGCATCCGGTGAGTAAGTTATCCCTTTGATGACAAACGACGTCCCTGGATTAACAGCCACGATACGTAACATAGAATCCATACTTGTGTGACCATGTGGAGCAATGAGAGCGAATTCAGTTCCTAACTCTGAAATTGGAGGTAACATTTCGATTGTTGGATCTTCTCTGGCATTATCAGGAATCTGGATTCTGTGAGCTGCTGAAATGACTGCTATTGGTTTATTTGAAGTGATGCGACTTCCGGTTGAGTCTAATTCACAGTATATGTTCACTACGTCATTCTTTTTTAGATTGAAATTATAAACGTAACCATTACCTCTTGTATTTAAATAACCATCCTCATAACAACGTGCGTTATATTCTTGTCTAAGCGTTAAAGAAATGGTTGTATCGTCCTCGGCTGCAACTATTATTATCTGGGCTGAAAAAGAAAGTTTAACGACACTGTGTCTGCATTCTTAAGTCTTACAAATAGACCTGGAAAATGTAGCATATTTCCAAAGTCTTTATTGTAACCACATGTCTCAAATTATTCTTAGCTTATCCTTAGGCATGTTCCTTAGCAACAGTGTCTGGCGTTTGTCACATCTAATATTTGCCTCCACAACAGGCTATCCCGTCATTAAATTTGTTTGGTAAAGAAATTACTTCTAAAATCATTTAAAATGATTGCGGGAAAATGTGTGAATAACATGACGCAAGATTCCCAGTATCAAATTCACTTTCTGATAATTGAGATTCAAGGTTGAGTTAATGTCAAATTGGCTGTTCGAAAGTGCCAAAGCTATGATAGTTTACAGAGCATGAATGTAAATATCCTGTAATCTTTACACCGCAGTGAAATATTGACAATTGGTCGGAAATACTTGCAAATGAATTATTTTACAAAACATCGATCACCCAACGGGAAGGGAATTTGTGTGAAAGTGCAAGAGTGCCCAATTATTCTAATAAGGCCGCGATTTTCAATTACCTGTAAGAATAACCGTAACGTATGCTAAGAGAGGTTATAAGTCATCAATGGCGTGAATATCGTGTTGTGAGGACAACGGTTAGAAGTGATAAACGCCGTACAACGTTGCTAAAAAAAACATCCTACGTTTGTGAATTAAATTGTAAAAAAATATATACATTTGAACAACAAACTTTCTTAGTCTTGAAAATATGAGGATTTATAAAAGACTAACCGTAATCTTCAGAATTGCCCGAATCCATACAAACTGTCATGTAAGATGTACCAAGGGAGGGAACTGGGTAAACTAGCATTCCTTCTGTATACCATTCTTTATAACTGTATGCATACACTGATACTTTCTTCGAGGCAATGACAGAAATCCCTTTATTTTTTATCCTAACACCACGAGGCGTTGCTCTGACGTCCGTGCCGTACTCAATCCTCCTCTGTCCGTTCATGTTAAGTGTGAATTTAGTTTCTTCCCCAGTCAAATGTTTCGTCACTATTACATCGGTTGTCTCCCGAGTGTTACTATAATTATGTTCTTGGTATTTTCATACAATCTTGGAAAGGACAAAATAAAATGTGTTCCCCAGTGATCCCTGTCTAAACCTGGAAAACATTGGAAATATCATTAGTGTTATGACTTTGATGCATCAATCTCTAAGTGGTAATGACGGATACTATGCATCTCATATAATATAACTATCACAATTAGCATTTTATTTATTCAATTATGTAAATTATAGGAGTGTTTTTATTTCTTTAACAGATTAACAAATAAGTCTGAGGAATATGCCGAAACTAATTCTTAATCTTTTTGACAGCCAAACTCATGTTCTCACAAGTCAGTGGGTTGGTGGATATTTGGAGCTTAAATTCCCCATATTTTGTCATTACTATCGAAAAACACGAAATCTAAACACCTGAACTGGCTTCGTAAATCATTCTAGCGACTTACCTACACATGGGATGATACACAGAGTTATAATCTGAAATAGAAGTAGAAACACAATCGTTATTGAAACCAAAAAAGTACAAAGTAAGTCCTGATACCGTGTGTACGTAAACTCAAGCTAAAAATCCGTATCTAAAAATCCAATCCAAATACAAAATGGGGGAATCAACTATACAGAAAGTCATTTCAAAGGGGGCTTCTCCTCTCTTCATTTGTGTCCTGACCCATTATCACGCAGTCTCAATTGACAGTGATTTCGTCGTTTACTACATGGAAGCACGTTGGAGCTTGAGTTTCAGTTTGAGTTGCACTGAAAGATATATGGAATCAAAAGATTAATTCAAACAGAAAACGTAGACAACAGATGGAAGAAAACGAAGAAAACAGTTCTCAAAGAAAGACGGTAAAGAAGATAGAATTATTAAGAAAAAAAGTCTATAAACTGCAATCGGAAATACGTACAAAAATGGTTTTCTGCATCTTGGATTAGATGGTATATCTTTTCTGTGAGTATCCTTGAATCAATTTCAGCATAATCCCTTTAAACTCTGTGTAACACATTTCCAAATCCTAATTATACCATTTTTATAATACATTATTACAATTTAACAGTATCAAGAAACTGCTTTTGTATACAACTAAACGTATATCTTTATTGTCCACTATCCGAATAGCACAGAATGGTGTTATCTCTTTAAAGTGAATAACCACATTTCAATTATTCGATTATCATACGAAAATTGTCTTTTTAAAGAATATTTAGTTATCAACTATTCAATTACCATACGAAACTAAGAAATTACTTTTTATATTAAAGAATATCTAGTATTAACTATTCTATTTCCATAT
>NW_008708457.1:0-1455 GCF_000327385.1 Lottia gigantea | reverse complement strand
TTATTCGATTATCATACGAAAATTGTCTTTTTAAAGAATATTTAGTTATCAACTATTCAATTACCATACTATTTCCATATGAGACTAAGTAATTACTTTTTTGTATTAAAGAATATCAAGTTACCAAATATTCGAATGGTACAAAAAATCAGGTTACTTTTTTAAAGTTGTTATCCACTCATCCTTCTGTGACTACCCGTTATCCACTATTCAATTATTATACAAAATCACATAATTGTGGATCTATTCTATTTTTTACACTAAACACGTAACGTCTATTTTTTTGACTTTTTCATTACCATGTTATGTAATGTGGTTGTATTCACTTTTCCATTACCATACGATTGTAATTGTTGTTTTAATTTTTGTATTCACTATTCCATTAATACACAATAAACGTGATTGTATTCAACATTCTATTACTATACAATAACACGTAATTGTCGTTGTATTTACTATTCAATTACTATACAATATAACTCAATTGTGGTTGTATTCACCCTTCCAATACTAAACAATACCACATAATTGTATTCACTATTCCATTAATATACAATTTAACGTAATTGTCGTTGTAATTTTTGTATTCACTATTCCATTACTATACAAAATAAACGTGGTTATATTTCTTTTTTCATCACTACGCAATACCATGTAATTGTGGTTGTAATCACTATTCAATTACTGTACAATATCACGTAATTGTGGTTTTTTTGTATATACAATGCCATAAACAACCTAATTTAATTGTGGTAGTATTCACTTTGCCATTACCTCGCGATACCATGTATTTGTGGTTCTATTCATTATTTTATTACTATTCTATACAATGTAATTGTCGCTGTATTCACTATTACATTACTTGTAAATGTGGTTGCATTCACTTTTCCATTACTATACAATACTATGTAATTGTTTTCATTTTTTAAACAATATCATTTCAATGTGGTAGTATTCACTTTACCATTACCTCACAATACCATGTACATGTATTTGTGATTGTATTCATTATTCCATTACTATACACAGTAAAGTAATATTTGGTTGTGTTCTCTATCCCATTACTATACAATATCACGTAATTGTGGTTGTATTCACTTTTTCATTAATATACACTGTAATGTAATGGTGGTTGTATTCATTATTCCATTACAATATTACGTAGGTGTGTTTATCATGTAAAACCAGTTATTCACTGTTCAATTATCATATGAAATAAGGTAATTACTTGTTATTATTCATCCAGTTATCCAATACTCGATTAATTTACTGTTTTAGGGATTTTTGTCTTTCCTTCATTTTCATGTATTTGTTTACTCTTTTTGAAAAAAACGAATTGGATTTTTTTATGATAACTTATCAAAGTCCTATGACTAATCAGATTATAAATGCACTGCTGATAAAATTAATGACATGACACAAAATGCAATAAACATACCGCACGAACAAAACCGA
>NW_008708456.1:234112-235077 GCF_000327385.1 Lottia gigantea | reverse complement strand
ACACAATAGATAAAAAGAATGATTTTAGAAAAAAGAATATTATTATTCTCTTCCTTTCAGTTTTGAGCAGTTTTGTATCAATTATTGTAATGAGAAGCTACAGCAGCTATTTATAGAATTGGTATTAAAGCAGGAACAGGAAGAATATATGAAGGAAGGAATAGAATGGCAGCATGTAAGTTTTCTTCTCTTATTATATTTTCAAGCAATATATCATATGAAATAGATAAAGAATGGTTGAAGATAATTGTGTGTTAAGGACCTGTTTCACAAAATTTAACTAGGATTCATTCAACATTTTAAGAAATAAGGTAATGCAATGTGCTAATAACATATAAAGCTATATTTAAAATTGATTTGAATGATTGACCAATCAAATGACTGGAGCAGGTCCAAGGAGAATGATACTAACAGATTGAATATTTGAACTGTCAAACATATTGTAAACAATGTTACTGTAGTGTGGTTTGTCAAGGCCCTCTGTAGTAGAAACTTTCTACTGGAAAATGATTTGATGATTTATTTCAAGGTTGATTATTTTAATAATAAAGTGATCTGGTTGAGTTACAACATACGGGAATATTAGCTATATTAGATGTTGATGTTTATTTTAAGGTTGATTATTTTAATAATAAAGTAATCTGTGATCTGGTTGATGGAATATTAGCTATATTAGATGTTGATGTTTATTTTAAGGTTGATTATTTTAATAATAAAGTGATCTGTGATCTGGTTGAGTTACAACATAAGGGAATATTAGCTATATTAGATGTTGATGTTTATTTTAGGTTGATTATTTTAATAATAAAGTAATCTGTGATCTGGTTGATGGAATATTAGCTATATTAGATGTTGATGTTTATTTTAGTTTGATTATTTTAATAATAAAGTAATCTGTGATCTGGTTGATGGAATATTAGCTATATTAGATGTTGATGTTTATTTTAAGGTTGATTATTTTAATA
>NW_008708456.1:63707-234062 GCF_000327385.1 Lottia gigantea | reverse complement strand
CTGTATGGTTTTTCCTTTGGTTTGGTGTCTTGTACCGAGTGCTGGCGGTCTACCGAGCAGGAAAAGGCCCAACACTTGGGCAAAATAAACCCATTTGGCAAAGCTAGGTCTTGGCATTTTCGCTCTATGTGGCCTGTGGGAAACTTCCAATTCTTTCTGTAATGGTTTTTCCTTTGGTTTGGTGTCTTGTACCGAGTGCTGGCGGTCTACCGAGCAGGAAAAGGCCCAACACTTGGGCAAAATAAACCCATTTGGCAAAGCTAGGTCTTGGCATTTTCGCTCTATGTGGCCTGTGGGAAACTTCCAATTCTTTCTGTAATGGTTTTTCCTTTGGTTTGGTGTCTTGTACCGAGTGCTGGCGGTCTACCGAGCAGGAAAAGGCCCAACACTTGGGCAAAATAAACCCATTTGGCAAAGCTAGGTCTTGGCATTTTCGCTCTATGTGGCCTGTGGGAAACTTCCAATTCTTTCTGTAATGGTTTTTCCTTTGGTTTGGTGTCTTGTACCGAGTGCTGGCGGTCTACCGAGCAGGAAAAGGCCCAACACTTGGGCAAAATAAACCCATTTGGCAAAGCTAGGTCTTGGCATTTTCGCTCTATGTGGCCTGTGGGAAACTTCCAATTCTTTCTGTAATGGTTTTTCCTTTGGTTTGGTGTCTTGTACCGAGTGCTGGCGGTCTACCGAGCAGGAAAAGGCCCAACACTTGGGCAAAATATGCAAATGATTGTATACGAATGTAGTCTGTGCTATTTTAAGAAATCCTGTTTCTCTTTACTTTTGGGGTTTCGAAATGCCTATTTTGACTGATTTTTTGTCTAGATTTGGGAATTTGATCCTTTAAATTGTCTTTTCTATCAGATTTTGTGAGCTGATGAGAGATTTACATGCGGAAGGATACTTCTAAAAATAGTCGTTATGTGTGCTGTGGCATACAGATGATGATAAAATGTGGTGGTCTATAGTTTGAGTTTGACGTAATAAAGATTTTTACGGTCATGATTTACTGATATTTTTGCAGACACTAAGTATTGGCCAGCCTCGCATGGGAAATATTGGAAAGATTGCAACGAGATTTCTGGGAAAAGTTTTAGAAGGTTAGATTTCGCGATTTAAGATCGAAACAGATGTCAGTTGAATTAGCGGGTTGAGTTTATAGCAGACTTTATCGAAACACCATCATCATCATCATAAAAAAAAATTGTTTTAAAAAAACGGGTGGCATGTAAAGAGGTTTTCTAAATTATGCTTATTGGGGACGCTGATAGCATCAATTTGCACCATTTTCAATCAGACGTCTGTGGTTCCTGTAATTCCCCTAAAACTAAGTGTTTATGACGTCATGTTACTTGATCACGTTAGCATAAACTTATCCATCTCATAGTCATAGGCTACACGTAGGCCTAGTTGTGTCATGAATATGAAATAGGTAGGTGGACTGTTATGGTCAATGGAATTGCTCTTTTCCGTGATTTTTGTGGCGTTTCGGTTAACATGCATGAGTCTTTGTCGGGGTGGTAGTGTGGAAGAGCAACGAGTGAATATGTGGTGGAAGCTGGCGTCTATAGCTCACTGAGATGTGGATGATTGGGCACTGCAGTGGGTGGTATCGGTAGGAGGAGCATGGTGCGATATGTATTAATATGTTCCTTGTCGTGCTTCCTTGTCCTCGCTGATGTGGCTGTTTTGTCTTTTGTCTTTTGTTGATGTTTGTTGTCGCTGGTCTTGGCGAGTTGTGGATATATGTCTGCTTTTGCTTTATGTATGCATGTTTTTCTGTTTTCTTACGCTGGCGTTTTGTGCTGGATGAGATTCTTGTGTGTGGTTTGGGGCGTTGCGGGCGTTGTTATGGTGTTCCTTTTTTAATTGATGTTCATTCAGAGTTTTGTGTAGGCCTAGGCTATGCATTATTTAAGTCTACTTTTATTTTTCCACGTGGAGTTGTTTACATTAGAGCCAGTCACGTCACATGATATTATTACTTCCGAGTCAAGGTCGACTACCATTGATTATTTTCAACCGATTTTCACCGTTTTATCAACGAATAGTGATCTACCTTGCTGCATAAAATTATCATTCAATTTGTTTTGTCAAAGTTGATCAAGGGCACTTGAGGAATCAGAATTGTTGAGTGTTTTTCTGGGGATCGACTAGGGTCAGAGGTCATTCAGTGATCAGCCGATGTGACACGCATAGAAATTGTGTGTTTTCACGTTGTGGCGTGAGTGAGCCGAAACTCCTTACTTCATTTAGTTCGAGATCGCAGTGTGAGTGTTTGTCTACTATTTCAACATTTTATCAAGTTTGTCATTTAATGTAAGTATTTTATTTAGATATACCGTATGTGACCTAAGTAGTCTATCAAGGTACCATAATGTCTTTTGATCATTGACTTTCCCTCCCTCTCAGTCTCAGGCTCCTGTCTGCCTTTGTCGCCAAATAAATTATCATTGAATAGATTTCATTTATTTAAAGTAGCACCTTCTATATCAGTTCGACCAATCATACCTTAGTTTTTTGTAATAGTGTTCACACTCGCAGCTCAATGTCGAAATCTGAGCCTTCAAATCGATATGTATCCATAATTATTTACGTTTGAAAGTTAAAAATTCAAGTCAAATTTTAGTGAAGGTATGCCATATTTAGAAACACATAGGCCTATATATAGGAATACACAACGTGAAAATTCAAGTGTGAGGTAAGCTTATATTTGAAGAGATCATAGGATTTTCGTGTGTTTTAGTACTTCTTAAGACTATTAAAGCACAATAAAGAACAAGTCCAAAATCAATCCCCGCAAATGCTGACTGTTCTCCTTAACTTTAAGACATTGTTGTTCAATTTTTTTCTACATCAATGATCTATGAAGATCAATCAATTTGTTTTACAATAAATTAAATCACAGAGATCTATATAGGAGGATTTGAGCTGACATCGCATCTAGGAGTTTCCCCCCTCTAAAAATAGGCTGGCCGTCAAGCGTCAATGACTAGTGTAGGCTAAGTTGCTGTAACCGTGACAGAAAAAAAAATAATCTGATGTTGCATCAAATTACAGGATGATATGATTTATTAAAATTAAAAGCTTATATATGGTGTGAGATCTATTTATTAAGATTTTTTCCTCAAACCTGGAGTGTGCCTTTTTGGAAAGAGCATTCTCGTCGATTTCGACATAAGTAAGTAGGCCTAGGCTAGGCTAGGCTTAGATTTTGCAGAAGATTAATTAGATAACAAAAATTGTTAATATTAAGCTTATATTTCATCTGGTACCAATCCCCAAATTTGAATCCTGAAAGTAACCTAAACACAGATCTAGATCATTTTCAGCATATTTTTGTCCAATTTTTCACGTAAGGAAAACAAATTATTCTTAAGCTTGACTGCAATTTCAAAGGGAGTCGACTGGAATATCCAGACATCTATTGTCATTGATGTGCTATGGTCACTTACGTCATGTTGATCGATCATCATCTAGTATATCATGCAGATTGAGTAAACATGCCAGATTTTAGTAAAATCATGGCCTATATATCTGAGAATTGGCAGAACGGCGTTAAAAGAAATAGACTAATAATATCGTTGAATTGTGATTTTGTGTGCCTCAAATGTTGTGAAAAAATTGAATATGTCACAGTCACAGTCATAATATTTGACACTAACCTAAATTTAAGAAAAATTGATACAAAGAAAAAATCATAATTTGACCAGATTCATAGAACTCATCCTTTCCACATCTTCCTACTTCCTATTTAAAGCCAAATCACAAGCCAATGGCCGTTTGATGAAAATGGAATAGCCGAATGAGAATGTTGAAAATGTTGACTTCAAACTGACAATTCTAGGAAACACACGACCATAAAAAGTATTTAAAAATATATCAATAAAAAGCTGGTTCAAGTCTGCATTTAACTATGTACAATATGTATTTGGGAGTAAATTTTATACATTTGGAAGGGACAAATAAAGAAGTGGAGATGGCGGGTTAGCGAGTTTAGACAAGGTCGCATTTCAATTGATTCCATTGCTTTCAAGTGATTTTATTCCGATTAAAAATCTTTGTCAGACTGCAACCAACTTGTTTCATTACCCCTTAAAGACCACTATGCTTTTCACATAAGCTAATACATTTTCAGACATGATTTAAGCTTATAGCCGATAGCAAAATATGTATGGCCAGCAAGGGCGCTTGTGCGAAAATGGGTCAAAAAGGGAATTCCCAAATCCTTAATGCCAAGCTTAATGCCACACTCACTGACAGTTGATTAGTTATTAGCTTAAGAATGTTGAGTACCGGTATTGAATTTTAAGATCAATCACTTTTTGTCTTACAATAAATTGTAGAGATTTAACAAGTAACAAGTTACTATTAAATAAAAGGCATTGGCACAAGGGTCAAGTTTAAAGTTTTGTGTACAACTATTGTGATGTTCATATTTAGTAAACTAAGTAAAAGAAAGTAATTTTTAATGGTAGACCTATAAAAATTAATGATTCAAGTATACAGTATATTGTTTCACGCTCCGAAAATTCAAAACACAAAGATAAGTAAACACTTTATAAGCATAAGCATAGCATAAGTAACAATAATATATATGCAGAAATAACATAAAATGTTGACAGGATAACCAAGAATATTTCGGACATTGGTGGAATCGGAACGATTTTTGGTCGTCTCTTACAATATGAATGATATACAAGATACTTACAATAAAACGTACCCTCCAAACAAACCATTAATCAATTAATGAACTCCCAAATTCGAAATGTTAATGATATTCAGTATCTCTACATTGAAAAATATAAAGTTAATGATCTTGAATTGTACCATGAGTTCGAGACAAAGCATGCCAACATAAAAATATTATAAAAGTGACTTTAGCGAAAAAAATAAGTATGGCCGCCATTACTAAATAAGAACTAAAAGTACTTAAACATTTATGACAATAACTTTAGGCACAATGCTCCGATTTTAAAAATAAAAGTAGCCACATACACAGAATTACAAAGGCTATCATGTGCACATAGAAAATAATCATAAAATAAATTCTGCCTGTTTATGTTAATGACTTGAAATACTTTTTATTCTTCTTATCTATCCAAACAATTTTACAGTATAAAGGTACGGTAAAATGACTTTTATCAAATATCTTTTTTGAAATAATCAGGAAAAAAGTGTTAAGTCACAACCCATAAAATAATTCTTAAGAATTTCAAATCTCGCAGCCTCCATTATTACCGTTCTGGAAAATAGCAACTAGCAAATTTTGAGCTTGTTGATATTAGATATCTATGATTATGAACTCAATTTTGATTGGACCAATTGAACCAATCAGTGTAAACTACACATATTTCCGACCAGAAGACCCAGTAAAAAATAAAAGTAGTGATCAAATTTGTTATTTTCATTTCTCATTATTGAGATTTTGTGAATTTTGCTATAATGATAATGATCCATAACGTACGTAGGTAATTTTATATTTCTGATCGAAATTTGGCGCTATTTGTGAACAAAACCTTCTGCGCATGTCCGTGGTCTCGGAAATCCTTTCCCAGCTTTCCCAGACGCTAAGAAACCATTCACATGAAAAAACTGGCCTTGTATCAATTACAATAGGAAACTTCAAATTTGATGATAAAGGGTTTAGATATAGTTTCACACATAATAAGAGTTATTCTCCACGTTGTAAAATAAACTGGTCTAGCCCTTTAACATTCTGTAGTGGAAAGACGCATTCATTTGATAACATTCAGTAGTAAAAAGTCAATTTTTCTAATTGCTGTAAAACTGATATTAAACACTACACAATACAAATGAAGAACAAGCACAATAACTTTTGTTTAAAAGGTCAACAAAGAAATAAAAGAAATATGATCCTTAAAAGTTTGTAAAAGCAGTATATATCAGAAATAAAAAATATAAGTATGAATGGGCATCCTAGGTCAATGACCTTTGACCTTGCAAAGTCATTTATAACCTGTGTTCAAAAATGAAAATTTTGAAAATAATAAAAGCGATCCTTTTATGGCGTATGGGTAAATGTAACCCACAACATCACAAAGTTCTAAAATATCGGTATGTGAGACCTTTGTCTTCATAGAATTAATGTAGAATTTTTAAAATCTAGAACTCTAATTCACTACCTTTTAATCCTGTTTCAGTCCACCCCCCACCTGTAGTTTTAATGGGCCAACCAGTTTAAAAGTATATATCTAAGCTGTCATCTCTGTCCAGTGGATGTTGTCATTTTGGCTTTAATGGATCAGCAATTTATTGGGGGCTAAATGGAAGCTAGCTTTAAGCCGGCTATCACTTTACTCAGTGGAAACGCAAAATGTCAGCTTTATAACGTTCGGCAATACTGGTCTTTCCGATCTATTGTATTTCTTACTTGTCTAAACGGTAGTCTTGTGCACCACCATCTGTACTTTGAAAAACTAAGGAATCCATTAGAGGCTTATGTTGCTACAATTGAAATTTAGATTTTCAATCAAACATACATGTTTTCCATTTATTTTAGTAAGCTTATGTAAGTATTTGTCTATTGTAAGTAGGAAAAAATGAAGGGATTAAACTCCTCATTAACATTGGATCATTAATTTTTATGAGATGGTAACATTTTGTAGGGATGTTGAAATGAATAGACAGCTGGTACCAGCTGGTAGGAATCTAGGATTATTTTCAGTCAATCAACCATGTTATTGGGTGATATATTTAAATCATGGATCATCTAGATAGTTAGGTTAGTTAGCGATTGATTCTCTTAGTTGACAGTTAGAAACCGTGGCAATATCAGCCTGATATATTTTGAGTATTTTGACCCAACGCTGTTGGTAAGTTGCTTACTTATATCAGAGAACAATGGAAGTATTGGACACTCTTTAGTTGTAGAATGATCTTAAATTGCAAAATAAATTATCACTTAAAATCACAATGTATTTTATTGGTAATGGTACATCGAAGTCTTTCAAATCTCTTTAAGTCTTATAAAACTTTATATAACAAAATAAGCATTAAAGTGTTAATTCAGAATTTTTTTTAAATATAATTATGTGTTTAAGAGGAATTCTAAGATACATATTTAGAGGAAAGTAATTGTGGATAGTGATCTGTATTGAACCTGTTTGTATTAGTCTGTCAAACTGTATGATTTAAAGGGATTGTAAAGTGATTTTCTTCATTTTCATGTATATCATGGATATCACTGATATCATTGATTTGCATCATTCCAATTTTCAATCAGATGTTTGTGATTCTAGCTATTAGCTGCTAGCTAGTTATTAAACTTGTGCCAGTGCCTTCTTTTGAATAGTGACTTGTGGGTTGTCAATAGTAACTGTTTTCTTTTCATCATAAAACAAAAAAGACCTTATTTGCTATAACATATTTTTCTGATTAAAAATTGGAATGGTGCGAATTGATGCTATCAGTGTCCTTGATACACATGAAATATTAAGAAAAACTCTTTACAATCCGTTTATGGTTATTTAATTTTAATATGCAATCTTATCAATTTCAAAAGGCAATATTATAGGTTTGAACTATGACATGTTTTATTTGATAAATATTTGTTTTAAACTGTGCAGTAAATAGTAAACCTATACATGACTAGTGTCAAATAATATATTATGTACCGGTACTAGAGATTAGGATGGTTGAATGATTACATGTTACTATTCATGATGCACTCGCCCATGGTTAAAGAAGTGTCTGCAAGTCAACATTTCATTTGATTAGCTAAAAATTAGATTTACCTCGAAGATCTGCAAATTGAATCAAAATGTATGTTTTTCATGATAATTTTATGCCAAGGCTTTAATACACAGCTCAACTCTCTGTAACCTTAACAAACTTACGTCATTGGACTCTACAAACTGGAATATATATACATTTATAAAATTGCTACCGAATTTTTATGAAATGTGATGAATCAAAATTTTATCTTGATTCTAAATCCAAAACTGAAATTTGGTGTGATAAATTGCTAAACAAATTTTTCAATCCAGATTGAACCCTGATGTTTAAGGTTGGTGTTTTAAAATGAAGCTCATTTCTTCCTGCCATTCGATGGGTTATCTTAACTTAGAGATGTCATGTATTGTACACTCTGTCATCTATTCTGATTTACTGATGAGATTTGATATTTTATATAAGACAATAGATATATTATACAACTAGTTACCTTATATAACATATTACACATGTTGTGAACCTCATATCAGGTACTGATCAACCAAATAGGTTGCTTATATATTCATTTAGTGCTACTTAAACATTTGTCCTCTAGTTTAAATCTAAACTTCACAGGTGACACTGGCTAGATGCAGAAAGTAATTTTGATCATGGGACTGGATTTTTTTTACCTTTATTTTCTTCAGCTAATTTTTTAATGTGAGTGAATAGGATTAGGCTCAAACCAGGTCACATATTCTGGAAACGCTCTTAGCACTAGGATGTTCTAGGTTGTTACCTTCTAAAACTGATTCCAGGACATCCTAGCTCTAAGATCGTTTCGAGAATATGTTGCCAGTATTAAGCTTATAATACATTATCTTAATATCTTGAAACTAGTATCTATGTGAAGAAAGTCTTATTTAGTTTGATATATATATATATATATATATATAAGATATAATCTCTATATAAAAGAGTTTATGTTATAGATGATAAAGTTATATAAGATATAGTTTGTGAAATTAAGCATGAAATAAAACCTGGTATGATTTATATTCTGTGTAAAATAAGATGAATATTCAACACTTCCTTGTCTATGTACAGTACACCTCATATTTCATTACACATTATATAATTTTTACATATTTATTGCTTGCATATTATTTTACTGAAAGTTTAAAGGGACAGTTGCGCTATTTTGAAAGGTTGATTTTAGTCTTGAATATATGTAAATAGCCTTTAGTAGCACCAGAAATGTATGAAAATCGCATAACTATGGAATGTTAAAAGGGAAAAAAATCCAACATAATAGAATCACATACCAAGAAGTTGAAATTTTATACCAAGAAACTCAAATTATATACCAAAATCTTTAATCATATACGGTACCAAGAAATTGGCATTCCAAATATAATCCCTTTAAAATTACTTTAAACTAGGAATTTCACTTAATATTTCTAGTCGTCAAGTCGTCATTTTAACATTCAAACTCAGATAATTCTGGACACACATGGATTCGAAGGCTCAAATTTCGATGGTGAGCTGTGAACACTATTACTTATTGGCTTAGTTATAAAATTCCCGTTTGAGAATAAAATTTGATTGGTCAAAACAAATGGCGCATCTGTCAGGTAGAGTACTGGTACAAGGTTTTCTAAATATCAGGTCGCAAAGAGTATGTTTTTTAAAGTACACATAACTTAGAACTAGCTATTCAGAAAAAGTATCAGTCAGTGAAATTTTGATAAATTTCTCAGGGTTTTCGAAAGGGATAAAATCTTTTGATGCTTGTACAACAATTTTACTCATGATTTGTCCTCTGATTTGCAATTCAAAAAGTGATAAATACAACAAATGTTTTAATCAAAAAGAAAGCAACTTTGAAACTTTCAATTAGCTTTTACGAATTTTTGAAAAAATGATGAATTTCTTTTGTAAATTTCAGCTTTAGATTGATCATCCATATACCACACACTTGCTAAAACAAGATGTCTGCCAAGGCTATATCAGAAGCTAAAGGAAAGGAGTTATTAAATAAATTCCTTGAAGATACAGCCATTAAGAACAGATTTGCTGAAGTTCGAGAAACCACCAACTTTAATCAGCTAAGTGAAGATCATGCATGGCTCAATGCTGAGGTATTATAAGTCAAATTTCTTTTTGTTTAACAGAAGTCACAAAAACTACAGAGACCCAAAATTACAAATGGAAATTGAATTAGGGCAGGAGGAAAGGAAGAAATACATGCTATAAATGTCATTGAAACATGTTTGTGAAAGCAAGGAATCCCTCTGATGAAGTGGTATTGTTTCGATGTGCCATATATTTATCCTCAAAATAGAATACTTTTGTTTACATGTTGAATTTTGCTGGAAATGTGCATGATGGGTAATATGTGAGGTTCTATAGCACAGTCAGTTAGAGCGTTGCTTCTGAACTGTTTCTGATGACCTTAAATAAGTCATCTTCACTCATAGTCGACCCATGGGTCGATAAGTAAATGGGTATGGATAATCCTGGAAAGATCAATGCCAAGAGGTTTGGCCAAGGACTAGCTGGTAGAAAGGATATTTCTATTGATAACTTGATGTTTTATTATAGAAACTGGTCGTTAAGCCTGATCAGCTAATTAAAAGAAGAGGTAAACTAGGATTAATTAAGGCTGGAGCAGATTTAAATGGTGTGAAAGAATGGTTGGATAATAAACTAGGAAAAGAATTTATGGTAAGACTTGCAAAACTAGTTTCTAAGTTTGTCCTCAGCCTGTTGGTTTGTAAACTTCATATGGATAAAATTATTTTAACTTGTAAATCTACTAATAAAGAATAATGTTTCTTTTGACTATCAACTCCTGTTCAGTGATTTTGCTTAATTTGCTCTTTTATAATCTAACCTTCAAAAGTTATCACTGTCCCCAGTTTGATTGTTGATCTAAAACATGGATGGATGTAACTAAGACAGGATTATGTTGCTCAAGTTTCAATATTTCATTCTATTTTAAGCTCATTCATTCATTTGATCTAACAATTGTTCTTTTATTCAATGCATCATTCATTCATTTGTCTTTCAAGTTCATTCATTTGTCTTTCAAGTTCATTCATTTGTCTTTCAAGTTCATTCATTTGTTTGCTTTCATCATGATTTTTAATTATTTATTCTTTCTTTATCGATTCCGAATTAATGTCTTCAGTGGGAAATTGAAAAACAGTAGGCTAATGCTGCTCTATGGACAGAGTTTCCCTCATTGTATGTCATTGCTCGTTTTGATTAGTGTAATGAAGACTAAGCCTACTCATTCATTAAATTTTTCTTAAAATTTCAGATTGGAAGTTCAAGAGGCAAACTGAAGAATTTTATAATTGAACCATTCATTGCTCATGAACAAAATGAAGAATTTTATGTTTGTATTCACTCTCACCGCCATGCTGATACTATCTTATTTCATCATGAGGGTGGTATAGATATTGGTGATGTAGATGCCAAGGTATACAAATTTTATTTGTAGTCACAAGTCTATTCTCCTGAAGATCAACAAATTTTTTTTTATATGAAGGTTTTTTTAACTAAAAATAGACTACTCTCTTGCTTTATTTTGACATTTTTTAGTTACATTTCTATACAAGTTTAGTTTGGAAAGGCTGACCTGTGGATCTCTATGGGATCTTGCAACTCCTTGGAGTCAAAAAGGATACTAAGTCTAGTTTTGTTGTTTCAAATTGTGTTATTTTTGCTTTACATAGTGTTTCTAGACCTTATTATACTGTGTAAAATACTAGGATGTAAAACTCCATTTCCTTTGTAGTTCACTGTATTATGTTTGTAGGCTGTTAATTTGGAGGTACCAGTAGGTAGTGAAATCAATGCCAATGATGTAACAAGTAAATTATTATCTAAAGTACCAACAGCCAAACAAACGTAAGATTCTTTGGCTTTTAATTTGATTTCCTGTAAACATATTGATGGATATATAGCATAAAGCTTTTCTAGAACTCAACCTTTATCTTGGCTGAAATTCTTTACTTGTCAGTGATACATGTATGAGAGAGACCAACATGCATAGGGCTGACTTTCTTTTTAATGTCCAATAAGGTGTAGAAGAGTAGAATGTAAGCTCAATTTCATTTCCAGTTTAATTCTGTATTATTTTCTAACTAACAGACAAGTCTGCCATGGTTTTATTAAGCTTATAACTTATAAATGAATAGCATGTTATTTGTAATTTTTATATTTATAGTAATTTGTAACGTAATTCGTATATTTTATATGTTTTATTTCAGAAATTTATGTCGATTTATATTAAAACTATACAGTGTTTATAAAGAAATACACTTTACTTATTTAGAGATTAATCCACTTGGTAAGTCAGAATATTGTATATCTGAGTTACTGCTCTTGTAGAACTTGTGTTGGACAGCAGTTCATACAAATACTCATAGCATAGTAAAATTAGGTTTATGGGTGAAACGTTATTGACCATTGCAGTTTGTTTAAAACAATATTTTTCGAAGATCCTACATTTTGTTAGTAAGTTTGTATTTAAAAAAAAAAGGCTTTGATATTAAACAAATGAAAGCTGGTTCTTTTAGTGATGGTGGGAGAGAAGATCTATGTATTGGATTTAGCAGCTAAGATTGATCAGACTGCAGAGTTTCTGTGTAAATCAAAATGGGGTGTCATGGAATTTCCTCCTCCTTTTGGACGTGATGCTCTACCAGAGGTTAGTTCTCTTGAAATGTGATTACAAACAGATATAGGATAAATAGATGATAAAGGGTTATCCCCTCCCTCCATTCATCTATTAACCTCCTTTATCTGTTTGTAATCATTGTTTTAATAATTGTTTTGTTCACTGTTATTGGATTAGTTTCATTGTTGTGCTGTTTTAACCTACTGAACTACTTTATGGCTTCCCCATCTTTACTAAAGGAAAAAATAGATCACACAATAACGTGCAAACAGTAGGTAAATATTTGATACATTTCGGGACTAATCCCTTTATCAAGCTATCTCTGCAAAAAACAACAACTTTACTATACATTCCCTTGTTCACGCCCTCCCTCTTTATTTCATCTGATGACGAGACATGTAAATTGTGTTGAAAGTGTGTTATACCATAATATATTCCCTTGTGTTTTCTGTTGCAGAATAGAATTGATAAAACTTTACTATATTTTACAGGAAGCCTACATTGCTGATCTGGATGCTAAAAGTGGAGCTTCGTTAAAACTAACAATATTAAATAAAGAAGGAAGAATCTGGACCATGGTGGCTGGAGGTGGTGCTTCTGTTATTTATGCGTAAGTTATTAGTAAGATTTGTATATATTGAGCTTATAACACAACATTTCTAACATTAGTAACCACAAGTGAGAACACACTAGCCTTCTGGGATAGGTGCCAATCTTCTTCAAATTTATAAAGTTCAACAAGTAAGTTTATCAAGAGAAATGATCTGAATGCATCCAACCATATTAATTTTTATTTCAGGGACACGATCTGTGATCTAGGTGGCGCTAAAGAACTCAGTAACTATGGAGAATATTCTGGAGCTCCTAGTGAACAACAAACCTACGAATACGCTAAAACTTTATTAAGTTTGATGACCCAGAAAAAGCACCCTGAAGGTAAGTAATGTGAAAATTAAAACAGAGCCCATGATGTATTCACATCTTATCTTTGCTCTACCTGTATAATATATGGATCTACTAAAACTGGACCAGATTATGAATTTAAAAACCATTCAAACCAGATGCTTTTTGATATAGTAATGCTATCAGCTGGTCATTCCAATAACCAGGTAAAAGAAAATCTTGTTCTAATAAAAGTCTATAAATGTTCTGTAATATCTAAAAGAAAGAATAAAATTGATAAATATTTGTAGAATTATTGAAAGAAAAGATATTATTTTCTTATTTTAGGGAAGATTTTGATAATTGGTGGTGGAATTGCCAACTTTACCAATGTGGCTACAACATTCAAGGTAATGTTCAAGAACATATTCAATTGAAAGTCACAACCTCTAATCAAACGCAACCAACTACAGACTGATCAACAATTCTATCTATAACCATTCTAATTTTGTGCAACTGATGTAACAACATTAAATTGTCTTCTTGAAGAAAACTATCAAAATATAAAAATTTAAAATATGACATTTTGTTCAGGAGTAAATATTTTTATTTAACAGGGTATTGTGCGAGCTTTAAGAGAATATCAACAGAAACTAATAGAGTTTAATGTCAAGATTTATGTCCGTCGAGCTGGACCTAACTACCAGGAAGGTCTTAGAATCATGAGAGATTTAGGTAGGTACTAGCACTATACTAATATATAGATTTAGGAGCATGCTCTTATTGTAACAATTCTGAAAATCTGTATTGAATAAGACCAGTTTGGTTGGAATTGTTTCCATCACTACATGTCTTCATCATTCTAATAAAATATGACCATTTTGCATGATGATCAATAAGATGAATATTTTCAAACCTTGTTTTTATTCTAGGTGATACTCTTGGTGTTGAAATTCATGTTTTTGGACCAGAAACTCACATGACATCTATTGTCAGCATGGCATTGGGAAAGAAAAATATCCCACATGATCCACGACCCAAGAAAACTACAGCTAACTTCCTGTTAGGGGGAGCTGTAAGTTTAATTTTTTTTGGTTTTTATTTTAGTCACTTTTCTTATGAGTCTAAAAAGTATGAATTTGTTCATGTCTAAAATTGACACTCTATGATAGCCGCAATTTGTAAAAACAAAGCAAAATGGCGTAATTAAGGTAGATCACGTCTATCATTCTATTGTCACATAATATACTGAAACCCAAAACAACTATGTTAATTTTATAAGCTAAGCAGTGACTCTCATATTTGTATAGATATTAAATGTGATTATTTCATGCTAGTCTCCTTTATTACCTTAAAGCTAGAAATTTATAAGTTATATTTCCATTTGCTTTCAGCTGATGCAGGTAGAGTCTGAAGTCTTTATCATAGCCTATTTCTTATCTTTTCATTTCCTTTACTTTCTAGTGTATTTAATTTAACCCTTTGCCCTCATGGTCACTAGTGGTAAAATGATTGAAATTTAGATACTGCTTTATGGCTTTCTTAGTATTATATTAGATTTTAAACTGTATGTCATTAGTATTTCCTGCTTTATGCATGTTTACATTGTTTCATTTCATGTTTCTTTCAAGATGTAATTCTTTCAAGCTCTTGTAAAGTGATAATCTTAACCATCAAAACTGTACAGGCTTCACAATAACAGATATATTAGTCTGATATAACAATATATTTTCACTGTTTAAATACTGATCAATACATCAAATTGAAGATTGATATAAGAATATAGAAATATAAAAACCTGAAAATAGTGGAGAGTTTCACACTGTGCATTCTTGACATACTATTTGTCTATTAGTAAACTTTATTTATTGCATTTGATATAGAAATCTCAAATAGACTTGAAATTCATTAAGCTCTGCACTCTCTTATAGCTTGGTGTTTACTCTGTGGTAGTTTCTCTTACTTTCTTATCTTTTTCTTATATTCTGCTCTAATTTCATAGTTTATTTACACAAATAAATTAATATTGCATTTTACTGAGCCTCTATACATGCCTTCAGTCATTGTCAAATCAAATTTCTAATATTCATAATATTCTGGTGTATATCTAGGGCTTTAACTACTATTATCTGCTTGTGTTAAAAGGCTTTGTATTTGCTGCTTACATGATATTGATTGTTTCGAATTTTGTTCTTATTTTGAGTTTCATTGCCCTTTCCTAAAGTTGTGTTTTTCTGTGTTTTCGAAATAATTTGTGTTAAGATACAGTTATTGGTAGAATTGATATGGTTTATGTATTTTTCCCGAAATTATAACATCATATTTCCATTTAGTTTGCTAATGCTATAAAATCTTTATGATAAATAATTTGAATTATCATTTGCCATTTTTAGCAAACACCCGATGCCAGACGAAGCTCCACAGATGTAAATGATAAACAAGATAGTGGGAAATCCCCTATATCTAATCTTGGTGTACAACAAACACAAGGATCTGGTAAAGATAAAACTGCACAGTTATTCTCGAAGAAAACTAAAGCTATTGTATGGGGTATGCAGGCTAGAGCTGTACAGAGTATGATGGATTTCGACTATGTCTGTTCTCGTAAAGAACCTTCAGTTGTAGCCATGATTTACCCTTTTACGTAAGTATACTTGGATCTTTATTTTCTGTAGTTTAGAAAATGCTCTTGTTAATCTATAGGTTGAAGGCAAAAAATGAAAATATGTAAACAGTAGCTAAGTCATCCCTATTATTATGGTATAATGAAACTTAAAAAATTAGAATTAGTTTGTATGAATGTATTATAGAGACCATCTTTCGAGACTGTAAATAGGTTTAGTTTACACTGCAGACATTAGTTTTAAAATATATGATCAACAATTTTAATAGTGCAAAAATATTGGCCTAGTTATTTAAAGAAATATTTGTGATTTTGATTTGATTTTTACAGTGGAGACCATAAACAGAAGTTTTACTGGGGACATAAAGAGGTTTTGATACCAGTATATAAGAATATGAGTGATGCTATGACTAAACATCCTGATGCTGATGTCTTAGTTAGTTTCGCCTCACTCAGATCAGCTTATGATAGTACTCTAGAAACCATGGCCTACCCTCAGGTAAGTCTGGTTAAAAACATCTTCAATTTAACTCCTAATCACATGATATATACCTGAATGGCCTGTGAAGCATTTGTTACCTTGTGAAGTCACATAAAGTTAACATCCTACGCTTCTTTCTATAATTTTACCTATAAAATATGTAAATACTTATTGAATATTTGTTATAGTATTTTTATTAATTGTTTATTTAGATAAGAACTATAGCTATTATTGCTGAAGGAATCCCAGAAAACCAGACACGACTCCTGATTAAAACAGCTGATGAAAAGGGTGTTTCTATTATTGGTCCTGCTACCGTATGTTTATATTTTACACCTACTCTTTTATTAGTCTCAAATTTATGCTTCATGGTTAAACTCCATTATATTGGTTAAAAATTAATTGCTGAGAATCAAAACTGGTATTATACAGATTAGTTGAGCTTAATAGATCAACTTTAAGTGGAAAGATTCAGTTCTTGTTTGAACTCTTGAGAAATTTTCTTGAAACCATGACAGTTTTTTTCAATGTTGATATTAGGGTTATGTATGTTTATAATTATGTGGTATATTTATATATGGTATATTTACGTACAGGTTGGTGGGGTAAAACCAGGATGTTTTAAGATTGGTAATACAGGTGGTATGTTAGATAATATACTAGCATCTAAACTCTACCGCCCTGGCAGGTATGTTCAATCATATTATACGTCTATCTTCTACGTTATGTAGAAAATCCTCTTTTGTTACAGCTTAGAATTATTAGCATTAAAGTTTTTTATTTTTTATATATTAGTATATGTGTTTTGACATGAAATAAATTCAGTTAATTGATGGATCTCATACTACACGATGTATCATTGGCTAATAATCCTTGATGATGTATCTGTGGTTGTTTTTTCAGTGTAGCCTATGTATCTAGATCAGGTGGTATGTCGAATGAATTAAATAACATTATTTCTCTCAATACCAATGGTGTCAATGAGGGTGTAGCTATTGGTGGTGATAGGTAAGACCAATATTCAATTTTGATACTAAATTATCAGTTTGATTAGGGGGCATAGTTGCTAGTTCTTACCAATTATTTTCAACAACTGAACATGACTATCAAATGTCTACTGTGAGTCGGTAACCATTGGGAATATAAACACTACCCGATCTAGAATAAAACAAGTCTTAATATGTTTTCTACGGAGCCCCTTAACATATTTGTTTATTATTTCGTTTAAACGAAATAATTAGTTTCGTTTAAATGAAATAATTAATTTCGTTTAAACAAAATAACATCATTTATTTCGTTTAAATGAAATAATATTTTGTTTAAACGAAATAAAAAGATGGGTTAATTATTTCGTTTAAACGAAATAGAGGAAAAAATTAATTCGTTTAAACGAAATAGAGGAAAAAATTAATTCGTTTAAACGAAATAGAGGAAAAAATTAATTCGTTTAAACGAAATAGAGGAAAAAATTAATTCGTTTAAACGAAATAGAGGAAAAAATTAATTCGTTTAAACTAAATAATAATAAAAAGTGTTGAAAATTGCGATTAAGGGGCTCCATAGTTTTCTGTAAGATTCTTTTTGCTTAGTTTCGATATTTATTATTTGGTTTCATTTCCAACCCAGTGATAATCATTTGAGAAAAACTTAACCTATAGTTTCTTATAATAAGTCTCTATATTTTAGATATCCTGGAACCACTTTTATGGACCATATTTTACGTTACCAAGATAACCCAGATGTTAAAATGATTATTTTGTTGGGAGAAGTAAGTTTTTGTACTACTATTTATGAATTATATATATTTCACTATCCATTGTAAATATACTTTAGGTCAACAGAAAGAAGAGAATGTGTGGCATTATCTTATGAACTTCGTGTTGATTTTATCCTACATACAAGTTTAACCTCATGGAATATATTTATGAGAGCTATTAATTACTTACTTGTGTTAGAAGTTATAGTAGTGAGTTATGTGTTAATTTTATTTCAAATGATTTCAGGTAGGAGGAACAGAAGAGTATCAGTTAGTATCAGCTTTAAAAGAAGGTCGTGTCACTAAACCAGTTATAGCTTGGTGTATTGGTACTTGTGCTAAAATGTTTACATCAGAGGTAGGCTTCTAGAATAATTATCTTCAGAGCTGTTTTATTAATTTTAGATTCAAGTGATGACTAGATCCTATTAGATTAGATTAGATCCTATGCTTTAACAAATGATTGGATAATTAGTTAGATGATTTTGATGTAGTTAATGCATGTTATAGACATGATGTACTATTGCCCTTATATTCTATTGCTCTATACCTTCTTTGTACAATTTGACATATGCTTTTGTTTTTCTTAAATACAGGTCCAATTTGGCCATGCTGGTGCCTGTGCTAATGCAGAGGCTGAAACTGCAACCTGTAAGAATGCAGCTCTGGCAGAGGCTGGTGCTCATGTTCCAAAGAGTTTTGATGAGTTGGGTACATTGATCAAGTAAGTGCTATGATTACAAGAAATTTAGAGCAAAAAGCTCCTGAATGAAGTGTTTTTTGATTATAGTCATCTGTGCAAGAATACATCTAGAAAGCATGGGGAAAGTGTTATAATAAGCTTGACATTATCATTGATATCGTCCTGACACTGACATCCTTCTGGTGTTATTTGTTCCTTAATGAAAGAGCTTTTGTTTAACATTTATAGTTCCAAAGAATAATATACTATTTGTTTGATGTATAGTCCTACTTGTTAATTTGTTTATGTTTTAATTGTAGAGAAGTATATGATAAACTAGTAGAAGAAGGAGTAATTGTAGTACAAAATGAAGTTCCACCACCAACTGTTCCCATGGATTATACCTGGGCTTGTGTAAGTAAATAATATTAATGGTGTATTAACAATAATTGCCCTCAGTGCCTATTTCATCTGTGTTTCTAGCATTTTCGAAGAAGAATCGATGTAATATGTTTTATAACCTCTCTTGAAATTGAATTTATTAAATTCAATTTCTTTGAATTTATTTTGACAATAAAAGACCATACCTTTTGTGTAATTTCTAGGAACTGGGATTGATTCGTAAACCAGCATCCTTTATGACGAGTATTTGTGATGAGAGAGGACAAGAATTACTGTATGCTGGTATCCCTATCACTGATATATTTAAAGAAGACATGGGAATTGGTGGAGTTCTCAGTTTGTTGTGGTTTCAAAGAAGGTAATATTGTCAATTGGTTTCTTAAGAACTAAGGAATATATTAGTTAATTGAAGATCATTATTGGTGTACCTGTATTGTGTTGGTCTTGGCTCTTAGCGGTCATTTTCAGAAAAATTTGTTTCAGGGCTGTAAATTACTTTAAGACAGAGGAAGCATTAGTCTCCTCCAACATTTTCTCAAATTTCTCAAAATTAAGGATTTTGCACTGTGTAATTTTTTTTGTATATTATAGATTACCTAGATATGCCACTAAGTTTATTGAGATGTGTCTAATGGTAACAGCTGATCATGGACCAGCTGTTTCAGGAGCTCACAATACTATTGTCTGTGCTCGAGCTGGAAAAGATCTGATTTCTAGTTTAACTTCTGGTCTCCTCACTATTGTAAGTATTCAGCATTTATTTCTAAAAAATTTAACACAGATTTTCCACCTTGTTTGTAAGAAATGTTGTAATATGTTTTTTTGAAAAATGAATGATAAACCTAAATAGTTAATGAGTTTTATATGTTATGCCAAATTTAAACTTATATGATTTGATGTTGCATTTTAAGCATCTTTGAAACATGCAGCTATGATAGCAACAAAAAAATAATTAGCTGCTATGAAACTTAACACGATTGGTTTTCATTTTAGGGAGATAGATTTGGTGGTGCTTTAGATGCAGCAGCCAAACAGTTCAGTGATGCATATGATAGAGGAATGATTCCCATGGATTTTGTCAATGATATGCGCAAGAAGGGACAGCTTATAATGGGTATTGGACACAGAGTTAAGTCGGTAAGTAAAGTTAGCTTGACTACTGAATATAATAGGTGTTCTACTATCTTAAACTATTGAGTAGTAGTCATACTACTGTTTCATTTATAATAGAAAATCATGGGACAGTCGGGATGAATTTGAAAGGAGTAGAGTCAATCACTGGAAAATTTTACAGTAAAAAGACTGGATGGATAGAAATCCTCATGTTTGCTTTTTGTCCAGTCAGACTGTAAAAAATAATAATTATAGCAAAGTTCCTGGAGTTAACCGTGCCAGAGTCTGCCAATATTTTTTGGTTTTCCTGATGATTGCAATAATTGATTTTAAAATGGAAGATCACCTACATATATTCCACAATATTTCTGCTATATTGTCACAGATTGTCACATCATAAACACTTACTGCCTCCTCTCTATACATTTACAGAGTAAAACTTTCCGTAAGTTTGATTTATCCTAGTTATACCACAGCTAAGAACTGCCTACTCATTTAAACGAGGGGAATTTTGATATGTTATAAATATTGTTAGTAACACTATTTATATTTTACAGTTAAATAATCCAGACATGAGAGTTGTCATATTAAAAGATTATGTGAAGAAACATTTCCCTGCTTCACCATTGTTAGATTATGCTCTAGAAGTTGAAAGAATTACAACATCTAAGGTAATTGTGAAACAAAGCATTTGGTTTTGTCAACTTCATGTACTTCAGAAATGAGGCATTCAGTTTCAGTTTATACATTATATGTGTATGTATTGCAATTGTAGGCATGTACAGATTAATAGTTTTGATATTAAAGTAAATTAAAATCCACACAATTCAAGTAATTTAATCTTTTTTTTCAGAAACCCAATCTTATCTTGAATGTTGATGGTTTTATAGGGGTGTCATTTGTTGATTTGTTAAGAAATTGTGGTTGTTTCACAAGGTATAGTCTGTTTTACACTAAAAGCATTGCTTGTTTTACCTGAGAACCAATAAAATTTCTTGTGATCTTCTGTCTAACAAGACTGACTAAATTTCTATTCATATATGTAAGCATGAAAGACACATTTTTTATAGAAATGGTAAGCAAGTCTCAATCAGATTTTATCATAATATTTGTATATTTTTGTAGGGAAGAAGCTGCGGAATATGTAGAAATTGGAGCTCTCAATGCTCTGTTTGTCCTAGGAAGAAGTATGGGATTTATTGGTAAGATATTTTATATTAACAAAACATTATTTGTAGCGGATGGTTGTGAAACTAGGACTTGCCATGAAGTCTGAAAATTATGATTGTCATTTCTGACACACTTTTAGAAATTATATTGCTTAATATTAATACAATATGCTATTTAAGCAGTATATATCTAAGCTGTAAAGATTTTCAGTCTGAGATGTCACATGCTTAAGTAAGAGCTTAATGGGGTTACAGTAACAAACCACTGAAAGCAACTTTGGTTCTCATGTATTTCTTCTTACATCAAAAATCTGTTATATGGTATCAAATTGACTATTACAATGTAGTTTTTTTGGGAAACCTGTATAAAAACTTGTATTAAATTCAATTTTACATCTATTTTCAGGTCACTATCTAGATCAGAAGAGATTAAAACAAGGACTGTATCGACATCCTTGGGACGACATTTCATACATCATGCCTGAAACACAAAATACACAATAAACTACAGTAATCTCATTCTAAATCGCAGCAAGATCAAAATAAATAGGCATTTCAATATTACTTATTGCTCAGTGTTAATTTCGATCTTATTCTTTATGTTGTAAAACATCAAAATAGAATTTTTAGCAATACCTTTACTATGTTCATTTATCATAAGCTAAAGAAGACATTTACAAGTTGCTTTCAGTCCGGTCTATAGTCAAAATGGTCTGTGGGTTATCATATTATTAATTCATAAATAATTGAAAAAAAAAGCAGAATAATACAAATTTGTTTTGTTACAGTATTTATTTAATATTTATTCCACATATTTTTTGCCTGTTAACTTACAAATTAATGACAATGTAAAGACAAGCGCATATAGAAAACTACTTTTGTTCATTTTAAAAAAATCCTCAAATTGAATCGATCATAAACAGTTATTAAATAAATTCTTGGGACATTGTCAGCTTGTTCCTTGATTAAACCAAGAAGAATTGTTCAGAAATAAGTCAGAGGAACAATTGTCAGAAAGTCTGAATAGTTTTTGAAAGGAGATTGTGTTGGCCTTATACTCAAACATATCATTAATGTTGTTCTTTTATCATTACTATTGCTGTTGTGTTGTATTGAGATTATACCTAAATTAAGCTATTTACATGTATATTTTACTAGTGCTAAGAAAAGTACAGTGAAATCCATTCTTACTTTGTGTAATGACATTAAAAGGTTGTAGGACAGCCAAATACATTTGAATCTAGAATTGTTAAGGAAAATGATCTGGATTAGGCAACTTGAGGTAAGAAAGAGTTTCAATGTACATGCTACTATTTCTCTATGGAGTGTATTGTAAATTTGTATTAGCTTATTGTAGGTCATGTTTTCAGATTTATTAAGAAAAACTTTACCAAATCTTGTAATTGATTAAATTAAATTATTAGTTATGAATTTCATTATCATCAGTTTCACTTTTTCTTACCATTTGACTTTTTGTATGGACTGTATTTTAAACTATAAACGACATTCCATTGATTTGACCCTGGTGAAATTAAGAACAAGCTTGAAACCGGTTTATACTATTAGTTATGTTATATTTTTCTTTATATTTTGTTAAGTTTATATCATTTATATTCATCTCTCAGTAACTTTATTGGATTATTTCAGTTGTGTTTCATTTTAAAATCCAAGCAAATTCTTAAACCTAAATCTTATTTTAAGGTGCAGTTCATCAAGCTTACTTTAATCTTTCAAAACGTTACAAACGTTCTATGTATTAAAACGTCCTCAGTTTGTGGGACAAGGTTTGGAGCTCAGCATTTCAAAATGACCATAAATTATTTATTTGTTATATTTATTTGTTTGTCTATTTTTTTCATTAATACCACCCCTTTTTCAGACAATAAGATTTGTTTTAAACCATGAATACTTTAAACAATAATAACAGTACTGATTCATTTCTCTACATCATTGGTAAAATCAAAATATTATAAAACTACTTATAAATCATTGATAGCTTGATTGGTGAGTTCTGGGTGTTCAGGATTTATGGAATCTACAGAACGTTCAATCAAACACCATGTGCGCCCAAAATATAGTAAGTGCAGAAAGAATTCAAAATGGCGGAAAGGGAAATAGATGAGAAAATTTTTAATGTGACATATCCTCTTTCATACCGGTCGATTGGAATAGACAGAACCTGTTCAAAACTCTCCAATTATGGGCGATTTTGGCTTGAACCAGCAATAATTTTCATGCTTGTAACTTTATTTATCAGTATTATTAACTTTGTTAGAAATTTATAGTCCGACTAGCATTGATGCATATCAGGATGGCCTCTAAACTTATCTAAACATTATGTGTTTATTTCCAAAACATTGGTGTCATGTGACAAATGCACATCTGACATGTATAAATATTATGTCTGACTCGAAGAGAAATTATATTTATTGTTAAATTTGCTTCCATGTTGTGTGGGCTTAGTAATATAGATTGCAGTGGTGCAATATTGTGTAATGTTAACCAAATAAATCTCACCATAGACCATATCTGTCTAGATTAAACAACCTACAGGACTGCAAATGAAATATGTCAACTGAAAGATTGGTCTACATACTAGAGTAAAGTAGGTCAAATGTTTTTATGTACATTCTGGAAGAAAATCACGCTTTACTACTAGCAAGACTTGAAATTGAACCTCAAAAATAGGAAAATAATTTGAGAAACAAACTTAAACCTATATTATGAAATTGACTTTTACATGGTCAGCTCTGATGTTAATTTCATAGATCTACATGTTTATCTTAGACTGATTAGCTGGTGTTCTATAAAGATAATTGTTTATAGTTTGTTAGGTTTATAATTTATTCTAGAATATATTGTACACTAAAACATTGGGAAATAAATCAATTATTCACATGGATTATTTCTGTGTATATATAGCCTAAATCAAAACCACTGACTGCTTAAAAGAGTCAATTTAGTGGACATTCCTGTAATTACAGTAGCAGTGTCAGTATTTAATCCACTTTTAAAACGTCCATTTATGGTTTATTCAAATCAAGGTGTATCACATAGACATCAAAATTTAAAGTACTGAAGAATGACTACTGAACAGCCACAGTTAGACATCTTAGAGGCATTATAAATTGTCTTCCTTTTTTAACCATTACACAAGAGATCAAATTCATATTTTAAGGTTTGAAATAAAAAATCACCAAACAAAAGTGTTGATCTCAATGTGTTCATAATCCAGAAACAGCAATGTCACCTGATAATGATCATCATTTCTTCTGTAATTCTTTCTTCTTTCCTTTGAAAGAAAAATATTAGGAAGTTCAAAATACCAACAACATAGTCAGAAATATTGTTCAGATAGTGTTCCATGATTAACTTTGAATATAGGACCTACATATAAATAACAAAAGAATAAAAGATCCAAAGGGTTAAAATAAAACGTTTCAAAGACCAAATCTTTACAATTCTTGTCTTAAGCTGGTAGGCCTAGGCTACTGTATAAGCTTACTCAAACCTTTATAATCTCATTACCTGCAACTTTGGGCAGTTCTGTATCTATATTTGACAGGAAAAATATACTGCTGTTAGGCTGTTGATAATAAACTTTCTAAAAAGTAAAAATTGAGTTTACCTGACAGATTGTTAATTTAATAATAATAATTTCTACTAAAATATCTTTACTGATTTATACTAATAGATCACACATTGAATACTGATCAAAACAAAAATTTAATTTACACTTACAGCTCCTTTCTTTAGGTTTTTTAATTCAGATTCTAAAATCTCCAATTCTTTCATCTGTTAATGAAGAGAAAATTGAAGTTTAGATATTAAAATAGAAACGTGAGTAGGGGTCCACTTAAACAATACAAGTTTGATGCCGATATTCACATTCTTGTAAAAAGAGTCGTAAGATTAGATTACAGTACAATTAATCCGAAAAATATTCCCTTATTAACGGCTATGATAGCTATTGTGACAAGTGAAAGTTGTCAGATGCTGGAATAGACTACTAATAACAATAGAGGCGGATGTTTCCGAGTAGGCTAACAGTTATAAAATAAACAACAAATGGCACGATTTCTTTCAAAGGGTAGAGTAATAAAGTGTTAAAATTATGATTGATTGTATAGAAACCTTCATGACAATGACATTGTGGTTTGTGTCCATTTTGTGTGATTTCACAGATAAAAACACAGAATCAGGGACTATTATTTCTTTGCTCGGCATTTACTCGCGACCAACCTTTCAAAGGGTTATCTGCCCATTATTTCCGAACTTCATTGTCAAAAGCGTATCCTCACCTCTGGAAAGAATAATAAACCTATTCACTCACTTAAAAGCTTACCTTTGTTTGAAATTTATCAATCTGTTTTCTTCTAAAAACAAATCATACAATTTAGACCTGAAAGTTCTCCACATTTTAACTGTTTTATTTCATCAATGACGACAACAAAGCAAGTACAACAGTGTAGGCGCCTAAACAAGTTTTGAAAATCAAAACAAAAACAGACAAATTTATGAATGTATGATTTTGTAAGTTTTTAGTATTTATTTCATCATTGTTTTTGCTTGAAATTATTCCACTCGTAAAAAAATAGACTTACTTTTTTGACCAGGTGAGCTTAGAATGAACTTTTCAATCATTTCACTACAAGATTTTAAAACAATCATACGATCAAATTTGAAACGCATTCTGCCGCCGTTGCCGAGTTAGTTATTCATGAAATATTGGTCAAATAAACACACTTTCCTGCCAGAAACATCCCCTGTGTGTATAACTATAAGTTTATTTCAGTTTCGTTTAAATGAGATAAAGAATGGAGGGGTGTGTGAGAACACTTCTCATGGCTGCAAACCAATATCTGACTACTGATAGTAACAGCAACTTAGTTCATTTACAGAGTCAGCTGGAGGTAAGCTTATTTACTCTGAATTTTTATTCTTCTTATTAAAATGTTCAGTGGAGCAACAAAGTGAATCAGATGCTTTAAGAAGAGAAATATAACATTCATTTTTAAAACTAAATGTTATGCTCACAAGAAATTTAATGGAATACCATTTTCAAAGCTCAAGTGGAGTCAGTCAGTATCGGTACAGAACATGTTAGTTTAGTAACTGTCATTGTATGGTGCGAGATAATCTTAGGTTTTATAGAATTTTAATAGGTTTGAATATTTCTTTTCAGACTTTACAGAACAACCTAACAAATCCAGCATCATTGAAGTTTTTTAATTCAAAAAATATTTTAGCTATAGAATGTTTAACATGTTTGGTACAGTTTATCTCTGATCCACAAGTTAAGATACCTGTAGCTCATCACTGTTTTATGGTCTTCAATAATTTAGGTTTGTAGTCACTATTTTTATACAGAATCATTGGAATAAATGGAAAATTATTATAATGCATATAATAGTTATAAGAACACATAATTTCAACTTCTTCTCAACCATGTATATCTAGGTTTGACAGGATAAGCTTATAAGAAAAGCACCAATTATGTTTATTAGAAAAAATTTTCAATACAGTATTTCTGATATAGTAGATTCTTCTCATGCCAATCATTCATTCACCTATTTAAGGTAGAGTACAGTAGTGGATCAATCTCATTTATTATTTAGTTCATGTGCACTTGTGTGAAACGTTTTTCTTGTAAATTTAAGTGAAAGACAGCGAAATACGTGAAGTTTTACAGAAGAATTTCCATCTTGGTGGAATATTGTCCAGTGTTTTACGTAATTTATTAGACAGACAATCTGATGATATTATTGTTGAGGTATGTAATATTGTTGAAATATTAATTTTTAGGTCCCCAGTTAAAGCAATATATTCATTTTATTGATCTGTAGCACTTCAAAATTAAAATCTGATCTTTGGAGGGTTTGCAATTTTCATGCTATTGAACATGTTAAAAATATTTTGGCAATGTATAGTAATTGTTAATCATAATGTTTACTATGTATTTCAGTGTTTAGAATTGTTATTAAGATTAACATATGGTCAAACAGTCAACTATCATGATAATAACACACAGTTATTATTGTCCTACCTCATTACTAACATGTAAGTTTCAATACCTTTTTCTGGTGTTTTCATTATGTAGTTGAAGGAGCTACCAGACTGTGTGCTGATCCCTTGACAGTTTAAAATCGATGAAGTGTAGAGTCTTGTGGCTGCCCTTAAAAGTCATTTCTCAATGCACACTATTTGGCAATTAGTCCAAAGAAGTGTAGAGAAGTAGAATATGTGCAATTCTCTATCATTTCTCTTTCATTTATTATAGTAACATAGCTCCGACAATTCCTGTCACATGGATAAAATATATAATGACAAACCCTGCCACAAGCAGAGTAAGTTTGCCTTGACTTGTTTAATACTAGAGACATCTGCTTCATAACTTTAGCAATAATACCATTTATGGCATATATTTATCGTGTTAATGTCATTTTGAAATGTTGATATTTTTATCTTTAATTTTCGTTCAACAGATGTGAAAATTCAAGTGAATTAACTCAGCCATGTTTAGGATTATTGGCTAATATCTGTAGAAATAATATAACAGTACAGAAACACATCAGAGATTCCGTAAGTTGAAATTCTGAACCAGAACCAATACTTTGAAGTAACATAATTAACAAATGACTATTTGCTTTATTATTTTTACATTTGGACATCATAACTGTTTAATTTTTTGACAATTCCATTTGTTTTTTTTTTTGCTAAAAAACTCAAAGTGACGCAGATAAAAATTTCTGGTAAATAAACTGTTAATGATATGTATTTCAGGCCCACAAGAAACTGTACAGAACATTAATCTCTTCACTGAGTGATAAAAATAAAACTATTATAATATTCTCTATATCTATTATTTTTAATGTGTTTCAACATGAAGATTTGGGGGAAAAGGTAAGCTATATTATATAAAGATAGCAGTCATTTCAGATGTCAGTAATGTTGAGGATCTATGCCTTAGTTTTAAAAATCTGATCTCATAAGTTGATCACAAACCTACTTTGACTGCATTTAGATTGTATTGCAACTGGTTGAAGTAGTTTTGATGTTTTGTATGAATTGAACTTTTTCAGATGCTCAGTGGTAAGAACCTGATCAATATTCTTCAGTTATTGTTTAATATATTATTAAATGGTGATTCTGGTTTAACTCAGAGATATACAGTAGATGTCTTCAGAGATATTATTAAAAATCAGAAAACACTACGCACTTTAATCAAGCAAGTATATATTCAATACAAGTAGTCATTACCTCTTAGTTTGATATATATACTATATGTTATAATGTCACATGTGTCTATTATATAATTCAAGTTAGCTGCATAATTTAGGTTGCTCACTACATACCCAAGTTTCTTACTTGGAAATACAACTTCCCAACATAATACTCTGAAGTTTCCTATATTGTTTCCAATTTTTCTGAGGTGTTGAATACAGCATGAGTTTTGAAGATTTGTGTTCTGAGGAAAGATGGTAAAAACCACCAGTCATTATATTCTTATCACCCAGTCTTTCTGACAGTACATCTCTTGCTGAATATGATTGAGTTTGAGCCTATATGTATATTGTTTTACTTCAGTTATCAAGATCTACCAACCTGCTTGGAGAAAACATTAAGTCGTATCAAAAGTAGTGTGCCAGAGTCTGTCTCTAAGGTGAATACACATTTGAATTTGATATATTTATATGTTATAAAGATGTGAAATAGGATGGAACACTTCTTTTCATTACATCATTATTTATTGTGTTTTGAAACACAAAACCTAATTCAATACTCTTTATTAGAAGTGAACTGGAATGGAGTCAATTTTGTGTGGAAAGCCTCACTACATCACTGAATTGTGTATGATAACAATCTAGAGGGTTGTACAGTGTTTTTTAAAGAAACACCAGACATTGGTTAAAATTGGTTAAAATCAAGATGGGAACCCTGTTGCTATCTGCTTACAGAAACACAGGACATCACCCAACTGTATGTTACAACCTGTTGTTCTTTTATCAGTCCAGTAATTTTGTTTTTAAAAGAGTATTTATATTGTAGATATTTGAACTGATAATTGATCTATGTACAGTGAGTCCAATCAGAAGTATTATCTGTAAGATAATGTTAAAATCACCACCAGTGACTGACTCAGGCCAGCTAGATCAATTATTACAACTTCCTATCAACCAGACCACATCCCCTTTACACGCTACTATTCACTGGGCAGCCCAGTCAGTTAACAATACTAGTAGTCACTTCACATCACTACTCGCTTTAGATTTCTTAAAGGAAATATTTGAGGTAAGTGCATGACTTGGATTTTAGTTTAGTCAGTATGTAGAATGGGATATTATTACTGTAATACTTATGTCAGTAACAATCATTTAAAACTCACCATTATACTACAAGAATCAAACTTTGGTAATATTTTTTTTTTGATCTAGATTATAAAACATATAATATTATGAATGGTATGGTATTTATTGTATATTTCCAGGAGGTTTTGTATACAGATGATAAAACAGGTCACAGTCAACATACTGAAATTACTGTATTTTTATTGTTAAACCTACTACAATATAATACAAAGTTTAACCCTACTGGAACTGAAATAAAAAAACACCTAGAAAAAACAGTTAAAGTGTTACAATTTCTCACAGGTTTGTAATATAGTTGTACAAATAATTCAGGTTTAAGGCCACAAATGCTTTAAAGACTGGCAGCAAAGAACTTTTCCAAATCTAATCATATGACCTGATAATGTTGTCACGACAGCGACAATAGCTCGTAGAATAAAATACTTTAGTCACTCTTCTTTTACTATTCACAAGATCTGTTAAGTTTAAATGTAATACTACATAAATATCTTAAAATAATTATATAGTGCACAGGATTGCTCTTTGTCAGTGAAAAAATGTATAGTTTTTCTTTGGCAAATGTGTTGTGTTCGTTTCAGTGTTAATGTGAGCCTCTGCCAATCCGATGAACTATTGTAGCATACTTTGGTTTTTTTTTAATTTGTTTTGTTTGTTACATTTCAGTTTTCAGTACTGAGGATGAAATAAAAAAATCTATAGCCAGTCAAATTGATATTCAGCTATTTCCAACCATCTTGGATTTTCAATTGAACCATAATAAAGATATTTATATGAATCAAATGGCAGATAAAACACAATATCATGATTGGAGGTTAGTTTATTTCATGATAAATATCATTAAAAATTTACCAAACAACCTCTAGAAATATCGATATATGATGTAAGCAGATAGTGGTTCATGAAAGATATTTGTGTAGTTTTGAGAATAAACCTAAGTAATATAGTGGATCTGCGTTCATCAGGTTGCCAATAATCCGGAAACCCAGATATCTTAAAGGTTTTGAATGGGAACGGAATATTTATTATGTTTAAGTACCCTGTTCAGCATGGCTGTGATTGGGAGCCAATCATCAAATTTTATAGTTATTTGTATTCACTATCACTGTGAGTTCTTCAAAACACGAACATGACCAATGCACTTTATCTTTAGGTAGTTTAAGTAATTATCAATGTAGTGCATATTTGGTGTTCACTGATTTTTTTCAACTTGTTGTTTTACCCAAATAACGTGGCCTTGCTTGTGTTTATGCTTTGAATCAAACCTGTAAGAGTCAAAATAACTTTGATTGAATGTATACTAATGATGCTTGATGTTTTAAAGGAGTAAGCATATGACAGTGTGACAGAATAATCATTATTATTACAGTGATGTGGGGAAGTTTACAGTATTATTGTGTTTAAATCTGATGTCTAAATTCAGGCGAGTTGTTCCTAACTTAGATCAGTGCTTCATCACATATTTACAGGTAGGAACCATATATTTTGTCTGTGTTCTCTATCTTTGTTTCTCTGAATTTCCACAGAAATCTTGTAGTATCTTTACTGGAAGGTCTTATTTCATTCATCAAATAGTAGCAGAAACACAAAGTAAAATTCCTGTTAATGCTAGAAGCACATTATGTATTGGATGTTTATTTTGTAAAGTTGAGCTCCTATTCATATTAATGACACAAACCTATCATGCTATTAGCATAATATTTGATTTTTATTAATGAGAGTTGTCTTATTGTATTTCAGGACAGTAAACTTGTACCAATATTGGCGTCATATTTAACATCTGGTAATAAAGATCATGTACAAATGGCGCTACAGCTGATATCAACGGCAGCTCAACTAGATATTTATTTAGATGTTGTGTAAGTCTAGGCTATATAGAGGAAATTCTTTTAAAAATTTAAAAACTCCCTAAGTATATAATTTGGGCTAAAGCCAACCCTGATATTGTAGTAAGTTGGTTCTTCTAAAGATATAAACTAAAAAATTTTGTTAATTTTCTTGAAAGTGCCTGAAATAGGAAAAAAATGTTTCTATATTTTCTAATAATTGAATAGTATTAAAAACCTGAAAGCTATGACATTTGATAATATGCAACAATTGTTTGACTTGTTTTACTGAATGACCATCAAGTTTCTCTTTCATTGCTATTCATTTATTTATACTTTCACTTTCAGTTTATGTGATTCAATAGCTTCTATAAATAATAATAAAACTGTGTTGGCATCACCAAGAGAATATTTTGTGGACCATCTTGCTGGTTCATCCCAGACAACATCAGTTTTATTACAAACCAGATCAGTAGATAAAGAGAACGTACATCCTATAAATAATGGTGTTAAACCAACTCCACAGGAAGAAACATCCATCCAGAAATTGGTCAGTAAAATGGAATCCAGTTTCGAGGTAAAAAGATAAAACTTAATGGATATCTAAAAATCTTGTATCTTATGGCTGTATATTGAAATCATTGTTTTTTTTTTCTCAAAGAATGAAGTAGACAAGTAATAGGTGATAAATACATATATGTAAATCTGATAACTGTCTGTATATTGCATACTGGATAAACTGTCTGTACTGGATAAACATGATCCAGTATATTTTCGGCAGAATGAATAGTAATTAACTTACTTTGTGTTAATAATACCACAGCTACCTAGAAATAAAGAGATGTTGGTATTGATGTTTTGAATCAAACCATGATAAGCACAAATGATTTTGCTTGACTATACTTCAAATGTTTGTTTTTAATTTTTTCAGATGAAAGACCACAAAGTGTCAAATATTATTCAACTTTATGAACATCAACTACAATCACTAAAGGTAAAATCAATGTTTTCTATGTTTTGAGGTCCACGGTCAATTGAATTTCATTTCTAAACAATATGTATAATATATTTGATGAAGCCTATATATCATCAACTTATACTGGGAATGAAACTTTTCTGTTTAAGGAGCTATAGTTTTTTATGGTTAATCATCACTTGAGAACATGTAATGAAATGTTGTGTTTAAATAATAAATTGAGAAGTTTATATCCATAAAAGTTTTTTTGAATTAATGCCCTGTTTAATATAGGCCCTGGTAAAATTATCCTCATTGCATACTGCATAGAGTTTGCCTGTCATCATTAGCTTTTTCATTTCATATAATAACAGGTTAATGAAGAACATCTGGAGAATCTGTTAAAAACTAAAAGTTTAGAGTTAGTTCAATCAGATAGATTAATATCACAGTACAGAATTAGTGGAGCTAGATTTGAGGCTGATGTAAGTTTACTTTAATTATTATATTCTAATTCACCTCCAAACTTTTAATATTTTAGTTGCGAAAACATTTTCATCAAGTTTTTAGATATATAGACACTTTACATTACTGGTATATATTGAATAGATGTGGCAATGCTTTAAAATGCCATTTTGAATAAGTAAATAAGTAATTAGGGTACAGATTATTGTAATTAATATTAGTTGCTTAATTACAATATTTCTCTTAGCCAGAATACTGTTACTAGAGTTTCACCTTTAATATAAATGATGGGGGAAATATTGGTTTAGACTAGTGTATATCATTGCTATCACGTGACTATATTTCAGTCTCAGAATCTACGCAGTGTGTTACACGAGTCTGAAAAAAAGAGTGAATCTTTGTTAGACAAACTCAATGAAATGAGAATAAAAAATAATCAACTGGAAGAACAAGTTGATCTAGAAAATCAAAAGTAAGATTTTATTTTGGCATCTTTCATGTATTTACTCATGCTGGAATACTTTATTCAATTTCTTTAAAATTAACCCTAAAATCATATGTTTGCTAATCAAGTAAATAAAAAATCAAACTATTCCTGTCATGGAAAATAATTGCCTCCCTTGTCCAAACTATTATAGCTTTTATTGTCACCTACAATGCTATAGTCAAATACGAAATGATTGTTTTCAAATACATAGAAGATAGGCTGGTATGTAAATATTTAGCGACAGCAATGAGAATCAGTGTTGTTACAGACAGTCACAGTACAGAACTCAAAAGGTTATTCATGGCTATAAATAGATGACTTAGCAAGACTTAATCCCCTTTATTTTAAAGGATACACTAGTGTCTAGATACATGTAGTTGTGAAACCATAAAGAGACTGGTAGAAAAATATTTTTGCTTAGATTTTTAATATATATATTTAATTGCGACTTTTCAGAGTAGCACATGTACTAGAGGAGTATGAAGATTTGAAAACAAATTATAGTGAACTAGTAGATAGGTAAGACATAAGTAGCATAAGCAATAAATGAAGACCTATTTCTACATACCACAACTCATGAATTACCTGTACAGTGTATGGCAGTCTCTAGGATCCATTTTGTATTTTGATTGTCATGATGTTTCAAGTGTATTATTTCTGTTAGGGCGATATCAGAATAACATTCCCATAAAAAGAACAGGCCAAGGCAAGAAGTTAGAGATATATTTCTAAGTGCTGTTAAATTCAATTGAGTTCTTTAAAATAAAGAAATAAGGAGTGAGTATCTGGCGGTACTGATTCATCACAGTCATCTGAAAGGAATTCTAGTATTCTGTGTTTAATCATTATAAAATATATATTTGTGTTATATATTGTGGTATGTATTACAGTGGAGAAAAGATGAGAAGAAATTTAAATACACTCAAACAAGAAATGGAATCTAAAGAAGAGATGTATGACATGTTGCAGAAATATCATGCTGATCTCAAACAACAAAATGACAAGTAAGGATTCTCTTTTACTTTTTATTATAAATGAATTTTTGATTTTTGATTTTGAATTAAATTAGAAATATTTCTATATCTAAAATGTAATTCATATAATGATATTGAATGCATCATCCAACAGTGTATTGATGTTTCTGTTCCTTAATAAAAACATGTTCAAGCAAGACAATTCTGTCAATCAAAAATCTTGTCCAAAGAATGGCAAAATGGGAAGTAAAGTTTTAAAGTAGTGGATTCCTCCAAAGAGTCTTTCTTTCTTTAATTGAGTATTAACTTGAATGTTTTCTGCCACTACTTTCAGAACTTGTGATCAGTTATATACTCTAGAAAAAGAATGGAAACTACAAGAAAAAATATTGAAAGAAAAAGAAGCTAAACTCCAAGGTAATCTAAACATTTCAATTCAGTATGAATGATTATCTTAACATTTTTTATGTGACAATGGTAGTCTGAAAGATTCCTTGAAAGTTTGAAAATTAAAAAAAAAGGTTAATGCTGCAGCTGACCTGGCAAAAGTTTGCTTCTAAAACAATGCTTGGTGATAATTTTTTTCATTAGCCTAAAAGTTGTACAAAATAAGCACCAAAACTACATATCTGGAATTTGTTATGATTTTATTTTACAGAAATGACTGAATTGTACAGTAAATTAGAAACGAGGTTTGACACAACATCTAAAGAAAAGGAAGAACAGGAGAAAGTCATTGACAAGTTGCAATGTGAACTCTGCAAATTATCTAATGCTAAAAAAGAAATACAATTGAAGGTGAGCATAACCAAAATTTGATGTATTAGTTAGATATCCCAAAACCTTCCATCCATTAAAATTTCCTTTTGATTTGAATATAGTGTTAGTTTACTTAACATTTGTAACCAAGACTGGAAATAGCATTGAACATTGGTCATTGTACGGCGACTTAAGCCTTTTTAGCTGAACTCAGTGTACTGCCTCCTAATTTGAGGTTTATACTATTTCCATTGAGTAGATAGATGACAATCTCTCATAAAACAATAAATTCAGTTTGTTCTCTTCTCCTAAATGTCATTTTAAGATGATTCTTCTGTATTTCAGGTGAGCTCCCTAGAAAAGGTGTGTCAGGACCATGAGGCCACTATTCAAGAAAAAGATCAAATTATAGAGGAACAAGACGAACAAATTTCTAAACATGCTCAAATAGCAGCCTTAATACAGAGTTCATGTGCTCCAACCACTCGTGGAAAGAAAAAATAACATTTGAACTATGCCAAATTATGAAAAGTGCTCTTTATATAAATGTGCTATGTGTTTAAATACAAAATTTCAATTAAAAGTCTCAGACTTGATCAACAAGTGTATAATATATTCATCAGTTGGACTTACCAGGTACCATGACTAAACAATAGAATCTCTAAGACGATTTATCCATTAAACTTAATAATTATTGAAACATGCTTCTAAGCATATACTTGTTTAATGGATTATTACTTAGTTTTATGTATTTATTGGATTATAGAGGTATTCTGTCATATATTTTTGACACCATGTAAGTCCGCTGATAAACAAAAGAATTTTGTTTATTTGGATGATATTTTTAGCATACCAATCCTTAAAATGTCTTTGAATTGTTTTCATGAATTGATTGATTTATTGTATTTTCTTTTTTCAATGAATGAATACATTTTTTTTTTATAATATTATAGTTGACTGCAGACATTCTAGTGACATAAACCAGTAAATGAGATGACTTCACAATGTCAACAAAATTCTGTAAATTTGTGTTTAATGGGAGAATAGATTACCTTGCAGCTTTATTTTGATTTTGACTTTCAATGACATTCTTCATAAGGTTGACTGAAAATAAAAGCCATGAATTCAGAATGTTATTATCAGAGAATTGCATTTACATGTAAATAAATATGTATGTATATTTTATTGTATAAAGTGATGTATTGAAAATTGTATTATACTGTTTGTATTAAATTGTCTATGATTATTATGAATGTGATTTTTTCATGCCCACTTTTCTGAACAACAGAGTCGCACTCTATGACTATGGTAGCCACCTTGGTATCCTGTTCATATATAGTCATGAGTGTTCAGTGATAAACTTAGCTTACTTTTATCTGATGCAGTTGATGCCTTGAATATGATTATTTGCAGATAAACAATTTGAGAAGGGCTCTGAGTACTCCCCCCTCTCTCCATTTCTATGGTAATGATTTGCTGTTTGTGATACACCCAAAAAGCAGGTTAAAGCACTGCAAAATCAGCAAAAATTAAAATGTTGTATTTTTATAGTGGACTGGCAAAGGGAGAGGGAAAATTATTGTATCAAATGCTTAAAAATATATTTGACATAATTATCTAAAAACCTGTTCAAGCAAAACAATTCCAGTAACTAAAAATCTAGTCCAAAGCAAGAAAAAATGGGGAGCAATAGTTGTATCGTAGTGGACTCAAACATTGAAATACCATCAGATCTTACTTAAAGGCTCAACTAATAAGTGTATTGAAACAAAACTTTTATTAGTTTTATTAGGTACCTCTTGATACATAATAATAAAGATTTTAATGAAACAAGATATTATCTATGCCTTAAAATTAGAAGGCATATACAGAAGACTACTAAGCCACTAGACTAGTAGTTTATATTTTGGTCAATAGCCTGCTAACTTGTAAATTGATTTTGATATACTAGTGATGAAATATGTTAAACTCAGCAATGACTATGAATTGGATCAAATAAAGAGTGTTTAAGATAAGTGTGTTAACGCAATACATTGTGACAGAGTCAGTTACTCAAGCGTTTGAAGTGATAAAGTAACAGTGTGACGCCAGTCTGCCATCTAGCGGTAGTTCATCCATTGGTAATGGCGGGTATACACGAAGGTCCCGAGTTTGGCATCGGGGACTTTGTCCTCCTCAGAGATGTGACATTGGATGGATTTATGGAAAATCTGAAGTTAAGGTAATTATATTTCAGTCCAATGAAAATCTGTGGTGTTTTCGTTTTGTAACTTTCCATATTGACGAGATGAAATATTGAAGCGAAGCCGGCTTCTATCTCACTGCAAGTGGTTATATCTATAAATAACCAACTGTCATTTTTCATTGAAAATAACTCGAGAATTAATCCAAGCCATCAATTACAGTCCACAGATGTCTACCTGATCGATTTAGCCATTACCAAGGTATTCGTTATCAGGTCAAACTTCATAGAAAATTGAAAACTTGATTTATAGATTGTAATAAAGTTTATATACGATACAAGGACCTTCTATAGTATAACAGTAAATTTAACTGATATACTCCATAAGTCCTATATAAAGTTAAACTCTGTATTAAGGCATTATGTTACACATTGTTCAAATATTTTACTATCAAAACATGTAATGTGAAGAAATTTTATGCAGAGGTAAAAAAATGATAGGTGGGGGCATGATAACTTCCTTTGAACACCAGACAAGTTAATAAGCCTTAAAGATCAAAATAAGTAATTTTAAATATATATTTCAAGTATAATATCATTGCTGATTACAATGTGCAAGGAATATTACGCGAATTTAATGTAGAAATCCCTCTGCCTCTTGGTTTGGAAATTTTTGTTTAATTCTCAGAAACCATAAGACAAAAAATTTTATGTTAAGCTCTCCTTCTAAGCCAAAAATTCCCCAGTTTTTTCCAATGTCACAGTTTGACTATTTTGTATAAGTACTATTAGGTTATGGAGATAAATTGAGGTCTTTGGGGAAACTGGGAAATCAAATCATCAAATTAACACTAGCCATTAATCTAATTGGTTCTATCAAGTACTTATTACATCACATATTGCTGAGTTTATCTCTCTCAGTTTGTTGATAGCTATAAAATCACAATTCCTATGAGAAATAGAAGTGGTATGTTTTTCTGATATAATGTATCTATTGAGATACGACCAATCTGTTGTATTTACCTATCTCCTGGGAATTTTAACTCTCTCTCTCTAAATACAGTAGATTAGGTTAAAAAATAATCTCATGTAACAGTTTTAGAGAGTTAACAATGTGGCTATTGATAACTTGTCTCTTAGTCTTGACCTCTGATAACTATATTGAACAGTTAGTAGGCCTAGTGAGCTAGTAAAAATGAATCATTTTTTATAAGTACGATAGTTTTATCTAGCGAAATATTTTGGTCATAGTTTTTTTTCATTTGATACACCAAGGTGGAAATGATTAAAAGCTTACACTGGGCTAACTTACTTGCTTCTTACTAAGCTCCTTTCATGAATTTTTTGAATGGATTTAGAACAAAAGATAGTATTTTTGAAGCTTTGGAAGAGCTTCAGAAGCAATGAAAGCGAAATATCTTGCGATAATCAGGACAATGCCAATATTTTTTTGGCTTTTGGTTTCCTTTAATATATATAATAAGGATAAAAGTATGTAGAGATGAATAAAAACATATTTGTTAATATGCAGCTAGGCCTTATTTAACCAGTTGCAATAACAATTTGGAAATCCTGATATCTCCAACGCCTTTCACTGTACTTTTACTCTATGTAAAATATTGTATATATATATAAAGATATAATATTTTACTTTTTGTTGAATGTAGATAAGAAAATTAAAGAAACATGTAAATAGTTATTATGATGTCATTTGAAAACAAGATATGGTATGATCATATACTAGCCACACCTAACATATGATCATCTATTAACTATAATTAAAATTGTATATTTCGTTTCATTTATCTCCCAATATAAATACTATGGGTTCATACCAATCATTAAATTTTGAAACGTAAAGCCATGGTTGAAATTAGACAGTCATAATATGAGGGCACTATTGAGAAAATTGTGCATCTTATTGGTTGATTAATAAAATCAATTTTGAATTTAGTTTTTTTAACCAATAAGATTGTTAGAATTTTTAATTTTGAATTGTACAAGTTTATTAAGTGTGTTTGAAATAAGCCAAAGGCAATTTTAAAGTTCAAGTGTGTAATTTGAAATATCAAAACAAGAACAATTTTTACTGCTTTTTTCTTAAATTGACTTAACTGAAATAAAGAATGACAGTTTTAAATTCCTTTCAAACATTACTGGCAAATGAAATAATGTTCTTGAACCTAAGTAATGTTTTTGTGTATCTCCTCTTCACATTGACTTTGCTTTTGCTGTCCTCAAGACATTTAAGTAAAATTTAGATAATGAGTAAAGGAGTTGAAGAATAGAGAAAGGGATTCTTATTCTTGTTGTTTTATTTACTGAACTCAAAAGATGTCTATTCTAAAGAATTAGATGAAATCTTTGGTTATATCCAACCATTGGCCTTCCCTGAGAAAGTTTTAACTGACATGATAGATAATTTTCCTGCCAACTCATCTCAATATCCTGTTTAACTCAAGTGTTGAGTGTTTCATTAGATCACTGTGAATCAGTCATTTCTTAAGTCTAAATATATTCGTTATGGTTAGCTCTCATCTTATAAGTTATTAGTACACAGATATTAGCTTCTCCACATTGCCAAGTTACTGTTATAATGAGAAATTAGTTTAAATTCTTCAAATATATTTTGTGTATTACAGACTTTCTGTGATGTTTGAAATTTTTCTTTTGGCTTTTTCAATATTTTAGAGTGCTATGAGTAGCAGGAAATAATTTCTTTAATTTGTACAGCAGTTATTAATTGGACCATAGCCATTAGTTGTTAGGTCCCTTCAATAGATAAGAAAACAACTAAACTTAACCCAGCAATACTGTTTGTTATTTATGTCACTCTGAGATGTGACCTAGTTATTTATATATTTAGGTCAAGTGATAGTGGATAGGTATGATTTATGGTCAGTTTGAGAAATATGGCTTTAAGGGGCTTTGGATGTAAGGGATTTACCCTAGAAAGATAACTCATATTTTTGGCCCCCTCCTCAGGCATTTTCTAGATATGCTCTTGACTATCATGTCGCAATAAGTAACAGTTCAATATAATATATACCTTCTTACACCCCAGCTATTCCCAGTTGAATTTTGTTTAGAGAAACAATGTGATAAAATTTGTGAAAGACTGGTAACCTTGTATTAAAGGTCATCATTCCTCATCCTTCTGCTTGACTAAATTTATAAAGAGTAAATTACAGATAATCCAATAAAGATCATTGCCAAAAAGAGACGAGGTGCTCAAAATCAAATAACAAAGGAACTTTTTGGTAAATTAGTGTAAAAGTAAAAGGCACTTATAGTGTAAGGAAGTATTATATATTGAAAGTGGTGGTAACTCATATCAGTATATATTTTTATGTATAAGAGCCATATGTAACCACAAGGAAAAACCAACAGGGAAGATTTGATGACATTCTGTAAATATTGAATTGTTATTGAAATAAAACTCATATTGAAATAATAATGTCTCTGTTCTCCAGACACCCTTTGTCAACAGTTTTCTGTTGTGGAAAGACCACTTCTGTGTCTATTGACTTTTGAATATTTTAATTATTTAAAAAACAAATCTTCCTTTTCCAATTGTTGGTTTGTTTGAAAGAAAAGATAGGAAATATCTTCAAATCTGACAGTATTGCTTCATCTTCCTCCTTCTGTTAAACATAATTTCCTAGTTTTCAACAATCAGAAAGTAAAAGGATACAGTATTCAATAATTCTGTCATGGAAAAATTCACTCATTGCACACTATTTGTGTATTGTGGTTACCTGTCAGCGAACTCTGTTTCATTTCATTTCAAGCCTTTTATGCTGAAATTTAAACAAAGCACTAAAATGCAGAGAATTCAAAGAGATAAATCTAATTTCCTTGTTGCATTTTTTCATAAAAGATAAGTCTTGATATACAGATATAGAAATGGTAAATAAATCATGTCTGCTGAGTGAAAAATTAGTAGAAAACTACATTTGATGCACCAAAAATAGGTGTGCTGAGTTGATGAAGCCAAGCAGTGAATGTTTAGTGAGGATGTGTGCAAGAGTTCTAAAAAACCAGTTCAAATTGGTTGAAAGAAACTTCAAGATAATACATGTAGATTTAAGATAAATCTTGTTGTTTACATTGTGTGTTGAGATGAGGGCCAATTTAGGATTAAAATTGTCTTTGCCAAATCAAATTAAAACCAGATATATTTTAATTTCTTCAGACCTGACATTTAAAATATTACCCAAAAACTACCAAAAACACAGGACCTGGATTAGACCCAGTTTAAAACAACTACAATACAGATATAAATATAAGATGGTAGTCTTTAAAGTCAACATAGACAATAAAAAGCTAATCTCTTGTAACTTGGTGTTCACACTGTCTATCTAATCCTAGTTAAATACTATTGGTCATGTCCTTCTTGTCTTGACCATTTTAATAATTTTCAATCATCTTGACCACTCTAATAGTCAATGTCGGGGCTTAAAATCTTGAGGTATTATATAGTGATGTCCTTTAGCAATTTGGGTATTGTAAATTTGCCAATTCTTTGCAGCTCTTTCACAGTCAATTCCCAACAGTCTAAGAATCTTTACCAAATATAGACTGTATCACAGTGACATCTGTATGTGTTTTGTGATAGTGGCGTCATAAAACACTTAGTTTTCAAGGAATTGCAAGAACTACAGACGTCTGACTGATAATTGAAATTGTGGAAAATGTCCCCAATACAAATAAACAGTTTAGAAAACCTTTAAAATACCTTTAAAGTAAGTTTTATGATACTATAAGAGTTAGAGTTAATATACTTTGAGAGAATTATTGATTATCTGATATGGAAATAAAATAACTATTTACTGGAATATGTTACCTGGATTAACTATGGTATATCAGTTCATTGTGTTTCAACTCATTGTTGTGTTTAACTTGTCAGATTTACTGGAATTATTATTGTGTATGAGACTGTTACCTCAAACCTTGACTTTATTGACATTTTTTACTTTATGTATGATGTTAGTGGGGAAATTAATTACAGGACTTAATTTGTCATGCTTTTGTTTGTTATTTGCAAAATGACCCCTTTTGCTATTCAACATTTCCTTCGATTAGCCAAAATGAAATTTATCACAATCATCTACAAAATTTATATATGATACACATTCTTGCATTGCTTGTGCACCAACCAAAGTTTTCCAATAGATTGGAGCAAAATCAATGTATATGTATTATTTACTGCCAGGTTAACAATTATAAACATATTTCATTAATAATCTCAATGTTACATGATTATTATTATGAAAGTGTAAACATATCGTTTTAAAACCGTTTTTCTTATACAGGATATGTAATGGCTCAGTGAGTTGAGTCTCTTACACACAAACTTGAAGATTGATCTTGGCATAGAGGCAAACAGTACCTACAGGTTTTAAGGGTGCAAATTGAAAGTGCTAGCTTTGGGAAGGAGGTTAAAGATACCATGATGGTCTGAAAGCAATGCAGACTAGGGTGATCTATAATCCAGTCGCCCCAAAAAGTCCTACTAGTTGCTCAAACCTCTGGAAAATTAGCTCAAGTATAAAACGATCTGCTGACTACAGGTTGGTTTATCCAAAGCATGACATTAGTACATGTACTTATATTACTAGTGGAATGGTTACAATTGTCAAGATTGTTGACTTTACTGACTTGACACCATTGTTTTTATTTACCTTGTTTTACAGGTCATGAGTAGACAGATAGCTTTCTGTCCTCTCTTACAACATTTTAACCTTTTACTGTCTGCAGTAGTTTTCCTCAACAACAAATTATTTCCATCTGTTCAGACATCTCTTCGTGTCTGCACAAGACTCTGATAGCTAATTTTAACAGGTTTTGGCTGGCCAATCTGAGACAATTTTTATACGCCCACATGAAATGGGGGGCATATATTGCCGTCACCCATATCCGTCCGTCCGTCCACAATTGCTCGTAAACACTCTACAAGGCACAATTCTTGACGGATTTTGATGAAACTTGGTGAGAGTGATTGTAGTCACCCAAGGATAAACCCTATCGAAAATCAGAAAAATTTAAACATATTTAGTATGAGTTATTGCCCTTGTTCTTGAAAACGCGTTCAATTTTAGCTTGTAAACACTCTAGAAGGCGCAATTCTTGATGGATTTTGACAAAACTTGGCATGAGTGTTGGTTATCACCCATGGATAAACCGTAGTGAAAAACAGAAAAATTGAAAAATATTTAGTATGAGTTATTTCCCTTGTTCTTGAAAACTCGTTTAATTTGTAGTTCGTAAAAACTCTAGAAGGTATGATTCTTGCCAGATTTTGACAAAACTTGGTTTTATTATTCAGTTCCGCGCAGAAGATTGAATATTTGTCTTCTAGAGTTTTCACGAGCTAAAAATTGAACACGTTTTCAAGAACAAGGGCAATAACTCATACTCAATATTATTCAGTATCACCCTAAAGAGTTCAAAAGAAGTGTATGAATATTTCATACTGGTGATTGTTACTGTACTGCTAAATATTTTTATTCAAAATCAAAGCTGCCATTGGGCGTATATTACCTTGCCTGGCAAGCTATCTTATAAAAGAGGTTTTTTGAAAGCATATTTACTTGGTTTGAAATTCAAAAATTCTTAAATCGAAGAGTAAGTGTACTCAAAAAGAATTATTCCATTGTATTTTGCAGATTTCAGAAAGGAAAGATATATACATACATTGGTGAAGTTGTAGTATCAGTTAATCCCTATAGACCAATAGATATATATAATACCAGCTATGTGGAACAGTACAGGGGGCGCGAGATTTATGAACGCCCACCCCATATATTTGCCCTGGCAGACAGTGCCTATAAAAACATGAAAAGGAATTCCAAGGACACCTGTATAGTGATATCAGGTTAGTATTGTTTGTTTAATAGATATCCAGTATGTTTCTGGTACATTCAATTTTTGTCCAATTAGAAAGCAGATAAGATTTCTATTTGGGCACTATTTCAATCATATTCCCAAATTGTTTGTACAAACTATGTTTTTCAAGCTGGTCAAGCTGGTCTCCATCTATAATCTTTAGAAATTCTTCAATATACCGTTTTAAAGTTAAAGACAATGTGTTGTAATTTATGGCAGCCAATTATAAACAATATTTAAAGTTAGCTGATGTTACAAGTCATTGTTTTACCATGAAAATGAAAAAATTCTGATCATGTGAAATATCTGCAATTTCAGTCATCTTCAGCCAAATATCTTGATCACAAAGAGAAATCATAATTCAGTAGATAATGTTCAAAAGTTAAATAATACCCTGAGAATCTCCTTATGAAAGCCCTTATTTGTCATAAAAGCAAAAATATAATCCCTAAACACATTGATATAACCAACATGAGAGTTGGACTAGACCAAGATATCACCAAGACAACATTACTTGAGTTTCAGATCTCTATTTAGAGAGGTTTCTTATACCTTGTTTGAAACCATTAAATAAAGAAAAAAACTATACTACAATTGGTGCTATATGGATTTATTGATGAACTTAATTTGGTCAAATTTTCATTTTTCCAGCCGACAGTTTACACTACTTGTTTAGTTTTATCAGATCCTAATCCGCCTTAGGTCTTGTTCAAATCACTGATGTTATGTGCAACAAACAAATGTTACCAATACTTGACACAGTGGTCGTGTACCATTTTATTTGTAGCCATATTGTAGATTCTATCTTCTTGAATAATAAGTTATTTAGTATGATGAAAAAAGGTTCTGAAAAATTGACCAGATTATTTTGTTATTTTTGTAAGCATTATTGCAGCATAATGGTTTTCAGTTTAAAAAATGAAATGGAGCTTATATCAGAAATGTAAATGTTCAGAATGATTTTAATCATTACAAAAAATAATCGCTATGAGCACTTTATCGTGACAAACCTTGCAATCAAGGCTTCACCAGGTTTTGTTACTTGTCACGTGATCAGTAGCTTTCATTTCCACTCAATGATAACAAGATCCACATTCATTCCTTCTATGGATGTGCAGTATGCCCAAACCTGTATGATAATATTTTGGGTGGTTATGCTCTATATGATCTGTTGTATCTAAGACTACATAATGATAGGTAAAAAAACCCATGATAAAGAATTTGTTAACAAGGAAGATAAAATGTATGTTTATAATTTACAATAGGGTTTATTTATCTGGTTATAACAACATAACATATGTTCATTGAAATATATCATGTATATATTTTACACTTCAAAGCCCCGTCTTTATTTTCTTCATTTGTGTTACACAACAGATTTCCAAATAATTTTCCATCTAAATGCCATTTCTGATGTCTTCTGAGGATCTTGACTCTATGAATGCTTCTAAAGATTTTCTGATGATAAATCCAATTGCTTTGAAGGTGAAATGCACTGGGAGATTTTTCCTTTTGACTGTCATGTCCAATTTAATACACTAATTCCTGAAATGCCAATCAAGATCCATTCTTTACATTTATACTACAATACTCTCTAGGTATAATCTAAATATTCCATAATATGTTTTATTTTAAAATTTGAAATATGTGCTTAGCCATACAAGATGTGATTAACTTGAAAGGACACAGTTCACTTTGATGGTGTGTATAATATTAATTAGTTAATTTAAGACAGATAGAGTTAGACATTTAAAGGTAATATAGAAAGGATTTAAAATTCTTAAAAATTTGACATTTTACCAGCAGATAACACTGTAAAGAAAAGTTAGCTAAAAAAGATGTACAAATAAAGAAAAAATTAGTATGGTGCATTCTATCCGCTGTAAGAATAAGGTTAAAGATTTGTGAGAAAACGTTCACTTTCCCTTTATCATTCTGTTTCAAAATCAAGGTGGAGAGTTTACCCAACAAAGTAATTTTCATCTTGATGCCATTTTTCTTACCTACATGTTGTAGAAATAAATAAGACCTCCTCTGTCAAATGCCTAGGAATATATAGTTGCTGTATCTGTGACACTGATAAATAACATTAACAAGAGTTGGAAAGATTCAGGTCAAGAATTAACAATAGAGGAAAACAACAAGTAGATATATATACTGAAAGACAAGAGAAATATTCCTTTGAAAAACAGATAAGACACTGGTAGTTAAGTTCTGTAACTAGATAGTAAATATATGTCCAAATTATCTAAAAAGATGCATTTTTATTCCAAGAGTATAACAACCCTGTGTTCAGATGTCAGCTTTCAAAAATACATTTCTTATTGCAATTTTGATTATTGATATGACTAGAATCTTTCAGTAGAAAACTATAAAGAGCTACACGATTGTTTTTTTACTGAATGGTAAGCTTAATTGGATTCTTAAGATTCTGGTCTTCTTTATCAAGCATTGACCTTAGGAAAGAAATGCTGAGTGTCAAATGGTATGTCATAAATCTTAAAGCATTTAATGTTATGTAAAGAAAGCTATGTATGGTCTATTTGTTAGTTGTTAAGCAGCTGCCAATGTTGAATGGTTAAACATATTCCAAAGTCATTGTATTAAATTGCCATTTCTGGTTAATATTGTATATTGTAACCAGTATGATTCAAGTTTCCTTGTTTGACTTATGTTTCCGCTCAAACTTAATTCATTGAATGACTAGTTGTGATTTGTCATCTATTTATTGATGTATTATCATTTCCTCAAGAATAGGGTGTTTTTGATAATCTATAAATCTTTGAAAATAGTGTTAACCTTTTCACACTTTTATTAGGCTCATTACCAAGCTAAACCTCATTTCTCATGTAGAATATATGATCTTAAAAATAGCCTTAAAGGGTCGTCATTTTAACATTCAAACGCGGAGAATCCTTGACACACATGGATTTGAAGGCTCGAATTTCAACAGTGAGTAGTAAACACTATTACTAATTGGCTTAGCTCAGAAAGGATCATTTCTGAGACTAAAGTATGATTGGTAAAAAAGTAAGATTAAGTACCAGTAGTGTTTAAAATATTAAAATTGAATCTCATGTTTAATCATCCTATCATTGGCTATATAAGTTATTGTGAAAGAAATTTGTCTTGGTGTTAAAGTTATTATTCTGTTCATGAAATATGACCAACAAGGTTTTAAGGGGTTAATTTTTATAATGCAGCGAGCTCATTGGCTCGTATTAGATCTGAAATGATGATATAAAGTCTTGATTTTCCAGAAGTAAAGAATGTGTTTATGACTTATGACCTAGTCTACCTGGAGGTATTAATGTTACCTGATACATAGTTAACCTTTGCGCACCATTAAACTCTTGTTATTATGCTGTTTGTCAAGTATTTTGGAGATGTCTTCAAAAAACTTGTTCAGAATCTACCTATATATTACCTATAGCCAGTGTGAAAAATTAGAGAATCATATTAATTTAAAAAGATATATATATTTCTTTTCATAATGTAAATAATTAGAAAATGAAAACTTTACATAGAATCTGTATACTAATATTAAGTAACTTGTAATTTTGTGCTGATAATAATATAATATATTGCCTTAATTGATGGTAAAATTGTATTTTCAGTGAAAGTTGTAAGTTTGTATGTTATGACTAACTCTACAAATATTTCAATTATCTTCAGTCTGTGTTGAAGTATTTATACAATAAATCTTAGGCTAAAACAAAATATTTCATAGCTTGGCATATATATCTTGTTTATCTAGGTTTATAAGGACGCCAGAACGTAGCCAGTAGAATGTAGCCAGAGTTGACTAGCCTAAGGTATTATGTTAATACTGTAAACTTGTTACAAATATTTACTTTACCAGTTGATAGAGCTCAATATCAGAGTCATTTTATTATTAAAATCTGGTTTCTGATTGCAGGCTTAAAAATTCATGCGAGTCGCGTCAAGACTCTCATAAAGTCCATTTTGATTCGCACAAAAACGAAGTTACTTTTTTTCATTATCCGCTAACCATTTTCACTTGGCGAAGGACAGAGGTTTTGTCCGGATCGTCAAGCTCTAATGGTCCGGCCTTCATTAAGAGTCAATACTATTTATAGTCTGGATGACCAAGCCACTGATCTGTGGTAGTAACAGTTTCAATGTTATTGTTAACTTATAAACGAGGTTCCAAGGGTAATAGTAATTGATCCTACAGCGAGCCGATGATATATTTCTTCATAGTTTTCATAATCTATTATATTATTAATATATAATGGCATAGATTTATATTCATATACTGTAAAATAGATAAAAAAAACACTGATAAATAGCGTAATTATTTTTGATGACCACACGCCATAAAATCCATTCGAACACCGCGCACGAAGTTCCATCATGGCTTCGCGGCAACCATCAAGCAGCGTTAAAAAAAATACGTTTCGAAACAAACGGTGCTAAATGTGTGGCAGCAAGAATTAAGGGACACCTTTGATTTCACCTTTGATGGTCATGTACAGTCATTTGCAGGGATTTGCTAACAGAACATGGCATTTTATCTATATTTTGTGTAAAGCATTCGGAGGAAACTCGCAGATTGCATTTGCGAGAGTCCATCTGGATTCTTCTGGATTTGGACGAATTTTTAGGCCTGGATTCTCTTGCAATTCAGCGAAAATTTTTTTTGATGTTCAGATTGAAGTCCCTTTGAGGCCTTTCTCATATACAGCTCTGACCAATGACATACCTGTCACTTAATATGTTGATAATTGCCTTGAAGTGACAAAAGTCTAAAATTCCCAATGCATTTTGTTCTAGCATGGAACATGTCTTTAATGTTGCACAGAAATGATACAGAAATTGAGCCTTATAAGCTGATTAAAGAAAAATTTAAACAACTTTATCTCTAAGAAGTGATAGGGAAAGAAACAGTGTTGTTGAAATAAGAAAATACATAGAAACAATTGTATTTATAAACCTGTCCTCAGTTGAAAGTAAACTGAAAGTGAAATATTGATTATGTTTTCTTATTTTACATACACCTTGATAACATGTATTTCACAATGAATAAATACATACTTATCTTTTTCCATTTTCACTGACTTATTACAATATATCTTATATCATTTAAATATATACAGTAATGATATGATTTGTGCAATGCAATTTTTTACATTGAATTGACTTTGGAGACTTTTCTTTTTTCCAAGAACTTTGACAAATTTGGTTTAGTTGGCAAATATTCTGATCACAAAATAATAATAGAATTTTGATTTTTTTCTGACAATGAGAAACCCTTGTATCTGAGTAATGAAATGAATAACTCCTCTTTTTTTATGATCATATTAAGATATCCGAAAGATATGAAGGTGTTTCTATTTGAATAAATTTCTTCTTCAAAAAAAATAAAGGGTATACTATGAATATCTTATTTTGAAATCTTCATGTTAAAGCTTGATGTTATTTTGAATTGATACTATACTAGTCACTTTCAAATTGATATATATATATTCCTAGGCTATTTCAGTCCCTGTTAATAAACAGTAAATGAGAATTTTTAGATTTTCCAAGCTTTGTGCTACTTGTCATTCTCCCTTCTACATTAGTCTACCAATATAAATTCAGGGAAAGAAGGCAATGACCTACCTACCACTTACAATGATAGATACAAACAACCAGTAAACTATGAACCATCAAGTGTGCCTTCTCCATTAACCTCCACACACCAAATCAAATGTGAAGTGAATTTGACATGAGTTCTATATTATGTTTAGGATAAAAAGGTTTATTTTTTTGTTCAAATGTATTTGACATCTGTCTAATATAATATGTTTCACTAGTAAAATGTATTATAAGTTGACTCAGTGTAATATCTTCCTGTATGATAACATTTAATGAATGCTCTTTTCAAGCAATCAAACTTATCTGTACAATTTGAAGATGAGGATGAGGATTTTGAGACCCCATTTCAAATTAGAATGAGGATTTTTAGACCCCATTTCAAATAAGAATGGGGATTTTGAGACCCCATTTCAAATAAGAATGAGGATTTTGAGACCCCACTTCAAATAAGAATGGGGATTTTGAGACCCCATTTCAACTAAGAATGAGGATTTTGAGACCTCATTTCAAATAAGAATGAGGATTTTGAGACCCCATTTCAAATAGGAATGGGGATTTTGAGACCCCATTTCGAATAAGAATGAGGATTTTTAGACCTCATTTCAAATAAGAATGAAGATTTTGAGACCTCATTTCAAATAAGAATGAGGATTTTGAGACCCCATTTCAAATTAGAATGAGGATTTTGAGACCCCATTTCAAATAAGAATGAGGATTTTGTGACCTCATTTCAAATAAGAATGAGGATTTTGAGACCCCATTTCAAATAAGAATGAGGATTTTGAGACCCCATTTCAAATAAGAATAAGGATTTTGAGACCTCATTTCAAATAAGAATGGGGATTTTGAGACCCCATTTCAAATAAGAATGAGGATTTTGAGACCCATTTCAAATAAGAAAGAGGATTTTGAGACCTCATTTCAAATAAGAATGGGGATTTTGAGACCTCATTTCCAATAAGAATGAGGATTTTGAGACCCCATTTCAAATAAGAATGAGGATTTTGAGACCCCATTTCAAATAAGAATGAGGATTTTGAGACACCATTTCGAATTAGAAAGAGCATTTTTTGAGACCTCATTTCAAAATGATAGGAATTTGAGACCCCATTTCGAATTAGAATGAAGATTTTGAGACCTCATTTTGAAATGAGGGTGAGGATTTTGAGACCCCATTTCGAAATGAGATTAGAATGAGGATTTTGAGCTACCATATGACTTTGGATCTTAAATACATTTTGGGGTGTTAATTTTGGCCTTGAATACATGTTAATGGTCTTTGGATGTTCAGAAAAACTAAATCACATAATCTATTTAACTTATGATAATCAGTGCAGGTTATTTGGTAACAACTGCCTTTTAATTAAACTAATTATAAATCTCATGTCCATTGCAGGTGAGAGCGGGGCTGGTAAAACAGAAGCATCTAAGATTATTATGAGATATATAGCTGCTGTTACTAATATTAGTGGACAGAAAGAGGTGGAAAGGTTTGTCAAACATCTTCTATAAACTTTTCATATCTTCTCAGTGCTAAATATAACTATTGTAGGATGTATCACCAGCAATGCCAGGTATGCACCCCTGATGCAAATATTAGACTGACTAAAGATATAATCTCAACTCGGCAACTCTTTTACAGCATCATCTTTGAAAAAAAACAGTTATAATCATTAACTAACTCACTGTTAAAGATGACAGAACAGGCAACAAGTGGATGAAAGTGGTTTATTATGATTGTTATAAATAAAAAAAAAAGGAAAAGTGGATTTGGTCACTAATATTATGAAAGAAACCAATACACTTTTCATATATTTGTGTTTGAGTTACTTGATTATATAATTTTCTATTGCAGAGTGAAAGACATTCTGATCAAATCCAACGTTATATTGGAAACATTTGGTAATGCTAAAACTAACAGGAATGATAACTCCAGTAGGTTTGGAAAGTATATGGATATTAATTTTGATTTTAAAGGAGATCCGATTGGTGGCCACATCAATAACTATTTATTAGAAAAGGTAAAGGTTGTTCATTTGTTTTATGCCTTGTTGATTTTTTATAAATATGTTTTGATGAAATATTAAATCAAGCTATGCTTTGTCCTAATTTGTAAGGATTATTGATACCATTTTGGGTAATGGAAGCCATGTCCAGGATGTCACTCACAAAAACTTGGTGGATCAAAACTTGATGATAAAATTGATTTTGAATTTGATATGTTATAGAGTCGAGTTGTTTACCAACAAGAAGGAGAAAGAACATTCCATTCCTTTTATCAGGTACTGGATTTATTTTTTAATTTCTTTATCACCACACCAGACTTCATATGACCCATTAAGAATATCATTGTTTACTTTACCATTCTCCTTCAAATATTCAATACAGAGTAATAGAGTGTGAAGATCTTTTTCAAGAATTAATTTTAATGGGATTCAAAAGTGATTTTCTGGAATTTTTATGTGTTCAAGGAAGACTTATAGCTTAGACTTCCATCATTCCATTTGTCAGTGGTAATTCAAGAAAAACTTGATCTGATTATGACAAATCCAGCACAACTTCTACTAGACTTGCCAGATGTCATTATCAGATTTTTCTGGAATTACAGGAACAATAGGAATGCAATAGTGAAATAAAAGCTATAAGTTTCCTAATATTCCTTGGATTTATTTTTTTTATGCAGATCTTTAAGTCTTCTGAATGTCTCTATGATATTAGTTTGTTATGTAGTATATTGTTATATTTTATAGTTATTGAGTGGAGGATCTGAGAAGCAGTTGTCAGACTTAAAATTATCTCGAGATTGTAGTAAATATTATTTCATATCACAAGGTGGTAGCTCACAGGTAAAATCTCCCTTTAATGGCGTCTTGATATTTTTTGCTCAGATATGATTGTAGATGCAAATAGGAAGAATATGACTAACTGGGTATGGTTTATGGCTTGGTTATGCATTCCATATCATTTTGAAGTAGTATAAGTAGTTATGAACATGATAATTGATCTATTTGTATCTGTGACCAACCGTTGTCCACCTATTTTCCTAGATAGCATAGTCTGTAAACTGTCCATAATTTGTATTGCTGGCATGATATATATATCCGTGAATTGATACATTGCTTTAGGACATGCAAGATGTAGTAGAAATTTCACACTAATTTTGTCATGACATTTTATGGATGTTATATTTCAGGTGCCTACGATAAATGATAAACGTGAATTTAAAGCAGTTAATGATGCTATGAAGGGTGCTGGATTTTCAGCAGAACATATCAGCTCTTTATGGAAAATAGTGGCAGCTGTCATTCACTTAGTATGTTTTGAAATCCCAAATAGAAATATCAAAATATTTCGGTTCCTTTCGAAACATCTGTAGTCTTTATTTTCCATTTGAAAAAATTTCCTGAAAATTTCTTAACAATCATCTGAATGCGAAATGTTGCTCTGAACTAAAGAATTGTACAAATAGAATCAATGTCAGAACATTAATGGCCAGAAAATGAAGCAACAATTTTAATCCTGCATGAAATGAACTATTTTATATGCTTTATTCCAGGGTGATATAAAGTTTGAAGCTGATCCTGACCAACATGAACAAGTATTGATATCTAACCAGAATAACCTGAATGATATAGCCAGATTGTTCTCGGTGGATGTTGACGCCTTACAGAAAGCCTTATGTTTCCGAACAATCGCTGCTGGTGGTCAGGTGGTGGAGAAAGGGTTAAAACAAACAGAAGCACATTACGCCAGAGATGCTTTTGCCAAAGTAAGAATTTGAACAGACCAAAAGACACTATTGTTATCCATGGAAGTCAGAATTATACAGCTCAATTACAGCTTCAGATTGGAATCATATCTTATGGTTCTGCAATAAAAAAGATTTACCATGGAATTCTATAATGTTATCACTGAACTGTTTAAAATTTGCTTACAATAGTCGGGAAATTGCTCAGATATACAGAAATCACTGACATACTCTCAAGTTTGATGTTGTGTATGCATTGAAAGAATCTGTATCAGATTGTATGTGTCTCTATTCATAAGCTCTATCCCAACCCTACTTAATGTAAAGTATTTGACTTGTATACTCTTTTTTGCAGGCTACATATGATAGAATGTTTTCATGGATTGTGGGTAGAATAAATGAGTTAATAGATCCGAAGATAAGTGGATTGAAATATGTGGGTAAAAATACTGTGATAGGGGTTTTAGATATTTATGGGTTTGAAATTTTTGATAATAATAGGTAAGTCTTCATCACTTAGTTTCTCTTTGCATTAAATGATTTTCAAGTGTTGCAAGATCATTGTATAAATTTTTAAATTTGAAGATACATGCATTTGTCATAATTGAATGGTTTAGGAGAGCTGTACTGTAAAACTCAGTTAATGCCTACTTGATTGATTTGTCGGCCTTTTTACTTATAATACTAATATTACTGGTGTTCATATTGATGTAAGCCCCCATTCTTATTGTTTTAACACAATAGATAAAAAGAATGATTTTAGAAAAAAGAATATTATTATTCTCTTCCTTTCAGTTTTGAGCAGTTTTGTATCAATTATTGTAATGAGAAGCTACAGCAGCTATTTATAGAATTGGTATTAAAGCAGGAACAGGAAGAATATATGAAGGAAGGAATAGAATGGCAGCATGTAAGTTTTCTTCTCTTATTATATTTTCAAGCAATATATCATATGAAATAGATAAAGAATGGTTGAAGATAATTGTGTGTTAAGGACCTGTTTCACAATATTTAACTAGGATTCATTCAACATTTTAAGAAATAAGGTAATGCAATGTGCTAATAACATATAAAGCTATATTTAAAATTGATTTGAATGATTGACCAATCAAATGACTGGAGCAGGTCCAAGGAGAATGATACTAACAGATTGAATATTTGAACTGTCAAACATATTGTAAACAATGTTACTGTAGTGTGGTTTGTCAAGGCCCTCTGTAGTAGAAACTTTCTACTGGAAAATGATTTGATGATTTATTTCAAGGTTGATTATTTTAATAATAAAGTGATCTGGTTGAGTTACAACATACGGGAATATTAGCTATATTAGATGTTGATGTTTATTTTAAGGTTGATTATTTTAATAATAAAGTAATCTGTGATCTGGTTGATGGAATATTAGCTATATTAGATGTTGATGTTTATTTTTAGGTTGATTATTTTAATAATAAAGTAATCTGTGATCTGGTTGATGGAATATTAGCTATATTAGATGTTGATGTTTATTTTAGGTTGATTATTTTAATAATAAAGTAATCTGTGATCTGGTTGATGGAATATTAGCTATATTAGATGTTGATGTTTATTTTAGGTTGATTATTTTAATAATAAAGTAATCTGTGATCTGGTTGATGGAATATTAGCTATATTAGATGTTGATGTTTATTTTAAGGTTGATTATCTTAATAATAAAGTGATCTGTGATCTGGTTGAGTTACAACATAAGGGAATATTAGCTATATTAGATGTTGATGTTTATTTTAGGTTGATTATTTTAATAATAAAGTGATCTGTGATCTGGTTGAGTTACAACATAAGGGAATATTAGCTATATTAGATGTTGATGTTTATTTTTAGGTTGATTATTTTAATAATAAAGTAATCTGTGATCTGGTTGATGGAATATTAGCTATATTAGATGTTGATGTTTATTTTAGGTTGATTATTTTAATAATAAAGTGATCTGTGATCTGGTTGAGTTACAACATAAGGGAATATTAGCTATATTAGATGTTGATGTTTATTTTTAGGTTGATTATTTTAATAATAAAGTAATCTGTGATCTGGTTGATGGAATATTAGCTATATTAGATGTTGATGTTTATTTTAGGTTGATTATTTTAATAATAAAGTAATCTGTGATCTGGTTGATGGAATATTAGCTATATTAGATGTTGATGTTTATTTTAGGTTGATTATTTTAATAATAAAGTGATCTGTGATCTGGTTGATGGAATATTAGCTATATTAGATGTTGATGTTTATTTTAGGTTGATTATTTTAATAATAAAGTAATCTGTGATATGGTTGATGGAATATTAGCTATATTAGATGTTGATGTTTATTTTAAGGTTGATTATTTTAATAATAAAGTGATCTGTGATCTGGTTGAGTTACAACATAAGGGAATATTAGCTATATTAGATGTTGATGTTTATTTTAGGTTGATTATTTTAATAATAAAGTAATCTGTGATCTGGTTGATGGAATATTAGCTATATTAGATGTTGATGTTTATTTTTAGGTTGATTATTTTAATAATAAAGTGATCTGTGATCTGGTTGAGTTACAACATAAGGGAATATTAGCTATATTAGATGTTGATGTTTATTTTTAGGTTGATTATTTTAATAATAAAGTGATCTGTGATCTGGTTGAGTTACAACATAAGGGAATATTAGCTATATTAGATGAAGCTTGTTTAAATGTTGGTAAAGTTACAGATGTGGTATGTATAACTTTTGTGAATATTTTTTTATTTCAAAGAGGAATAATAGTGGCTAAAACTTTTGTTTCCATCCTTTTCATAATGTTAGAGTGTTTTTTTTAACATCATGAGCTCAGAAATATCGTTGCAAAGCCTTTTGGCCAATAAAATATTACATTTTTTTCAGATGTTTTTACAGGCCATGGCAACCAAATTAAATAAACATGATAGATTTACCTGTAGATCGGTAAGAATTGAATCTAGGTTGCCCTTTTATACGCTCACATGAATATGTCCGTTGGTCCGTCTGTCAACATTTCTTGTGAGCGCTATAGTGACTACAGTTTTTATCTGATTTTGATCAAACTTGGTGTGATGCTTTAGATTGATAAGATCTCGATCAAGTGCGAATTTGACATATTTTCGATGAATGGTTTTTGAGATATTGCCCTTGACTTAGAACGCCCTGAAATTTGTTAAAATTTGTTTGTGAGCAGGATTGAAGCTACAGTTTTCATCCGATTCTGATGAAACTTGGTGTGATCATTGGAATTGATAAGATCTCGGACAAGTTCTAACTTGACGCATTTTCGATGAACGGTTTTTGAGTTATTGCCCTTGACTTTGTTAAAACGCGTCGAAATTTGTTAAAAATAGTTCGTGAGCAGGATTGAAGCTACAGTTTTCAACCGATTCTGATGAAACTTGGTGTGATCATTGGAATTGATAAGATCTCGGACAAGTTCTAACTTGACGCATTTTCGATGAACGGTTTTTGAGTTATTGCCCTTGCCTTTGTTAAAATGCGTCGAAATGTGTTAAAAATAGTTTGTGAGCAGGATTGATGCTACAGTTTTCAACCGATTCTGATGAAACTTGTTGTGATCATTGGAATTGATAAGATCTCGGACAAGTTCTAACTTGATGCAATTTTGATGAACAGTTTTCGAGTTAATGCTATTAACTTACGAAAAACGCGTAAAAATTTGTTTGTGAGCACAATAGAAGCTACAGTTTTCAACCGATTTTGATGAAAATTGGTGTGATCTTTGGAATTGATAAGATCTCAGACAAGTTCTAACAAGAGATATTTTTGATGAACATTTTTTGAGTTATTGCCCTTGACTTTGTAAACACGCATCAAAAGTTGTTTTTTGCCCTTGATTAGAGCTGTGTGATTTAATTGTTTGTTGTATTTGGGTTATTGATATTGATTTTTCAAAAATTTTGTGGAAATATTCAGCATAAATAATTTCTTCAATTTGAGAAAATTCATACTTTAGTCACTAAAGACTGTTTTATCATTTCTGACAGCTGCCAGTGGGTGTATGTTACCTTGCATTGCAAGCTATCTTTGTATTCAAATAGCACATAAGATTTGACTTATCTTGGTAAAGTTAGATGGAGAAAGAGCTGAAGGTCAGCAAGATTCACAGGTTTTATTCTATTGTCAGATGGGTTGGTCTTCTCTTGCTGTGCATACTTCTTATATATTTTATATTTAACTTTGTAGTTGAATGCTGCTGATAAAACATTACAACATGATCGAGATTTCCGTATTCGTCACTATGCTGGTGATGTATCATACAGTGTGATTGGCTTTATAGATAAAAATAAAGATACACTCTTTCAAGATTTTAAACGACTTCTATACAACAGGTTAGATAAAGATTGTTGTCTTCTTGATCAACAAGTAGTCAAAGATTTTGTCTTCCAGCTGGTCCTAGACCAAGCTTTTTAGAATGATCTTTCCCAGATAGCCAAGTTGTGTTCACCAGAATAATGCATATTACTCAGAGAATAGAATCAAAACCAAGCAAATAATGTCAAGCTACAATGTTGTAACCATCAGAGAAACATGCAGAGATTACATGGTGCAGATCTCTTGCTCTTACTTAAAGATTGTGAGGCTTTATTATTTAGTCATTATACTTTTCAGTAAAGATGAATTAATAAAATCAATGTGGCCAGAAGGTAAACAGTCTGTCACAGAGGTAAATATCTTCAGAATGATATCTTGTATTAATAATTTGTTGAAAAGGTTTTTTCGGGATCATTTAATTGTTTGAGTAGGTAGCAGGCCTACTTGTTTCTGTCCATTTTGAGTTCATTTGCCTTTCTCATTCACTTTTGATTCTGGATAATCCCATTTACTGGCTTGAAGATTTTATATCCAAAACATGTGTTAATAGGAGGGTATTGTTGGGTTTGACTTTAGCTTCAAACATCTATAATATTCTTAGATAAGGGCATATAATTGTTAATATCCCCCTGAGAATTGAAACAGAGAAAGATCCTGTCCTAACAATTTCCAATAAGCTCTTATTCTTATTTTTCAGACGACTAGACGTCCTGTAACAGCAGGTACTAACTTTAAAAACTCTATCATAGCCTTAGTGGAAAATCTAGCTTCTAAGGTAAATATATATAATTGATCTCAACCACATAGCAAAATAATTGAGCATTTTGTGTATAAATTTGCATACTCTTCCCCCAGGATCTTCCTAAATAGTATTATGATTTTTTGTCTATTTTGACAGGAACCACATTATGTAAGATGTATCAAACCAAATGAATTGAAATCTCCATCTGTTTTTGATGATGAAAGAGTGGGCCATCAAGTACGATATTTAGGATTAATAGAAAATGTTAGAGTAAGACGAGCTGGTTTTGCATTCAGAATGCATTACGATAGATTTCTACGCAGGTAATCATATTTTAGTTTTACTAATAGCTTTTCAAATAGCAGGTGCCCCTTTGATTGTAGATATTTCTGATGAATTCTAGACCATTAATAATGTCCACTAATGTGTCCGTTGTGTGTATGTGAGAGATATTGAGAATACATCCCATCCAAAGCTCAGTCCTTCATATAGGAAGATTATTGTCATTGTGCAGAAAGCACTTCCTATTTTCATGGATACCAAGCTTTATTATTCATGTCCAATTTGAACAATCCAGTGTGGCTGATAAGACTTATTTCTTGTCTGGACTCGTTGAATTAGTCATCTTATTGATTATGACTGATGACCTAGGTATGTGTCATTTTTCTCTTGTGGTTTATAATGTTGTTGTATTGTTTTTAAGATGTTTTTTTTAATTTGATATAGATATAAGTGTATCTGTAAGAAAACGTGGCCTACATTTCATGGAACTGACTATGATGGTACAATATGTATTATTAAAGAAAAAGGTTTCTCAGATGATGTCAAATATGGTCGATCTAAAATATTCATCCGCTCGCCACAAACTTTATTTGCGTTGGAGGAGGCCAGAGATTCTGTGATACCATCAATAGTTGCCTACTTACAAAAAGTAAGTCTTCTTTTAACTTCATGTCCATCAAGTCCTTTTTTTTTTCAAATATGAATATGAAATCATTATCTGATATTCAATACTAAATCTGAATACAAATTAGTCATGACACTTGCCGTACTCATCTGTAAAACTATAAGAATTTTAACCCAATTCCCAGACTGCTGTCTTGATAAGGATATTTATATCCAAACCACTTTTTATACGCCCACATGAAATGGGGGGCATATACTGCCCATGTCCGTCCTGCCGTCGGTCCGTCCGTCCGTCCACAATTGCTCGTAAACATTCTACAAGGCACAATTCTTGACTGATTTTGACGAAACTTGGTATGGTTGTTTGTAATCACCCATGGATGAACCCTATTGAAAATCAGACGAATCGAAAAATATTTACTATGAGTTATTGCCCTTGTTCTTGAAAACGTGTTCAATTTTAGCTTGTAAACACTCTAGAAGGCACAATTCTGGATGGATTTTGACAAAACTTGGTGTGAGTGTTTGTAATCACCCAAGGATAAACCCTATTGAAAATCAGAAGAATCAAAAAATATTTACTATGAGTTATTGCCCTTGTTATTGAAAACGCGTTCAATTTTTAGTTCGTAAACACTCTAGCAGGCACAATTCTTGGCGGATTTTGACGAAAATTGGCATGAGTGTTGGTTATCACCCATGGATAAACCGTAATGAAAAACAGAAAAATTGAAAAATATTTAGTATGAGTTATTGCCCTTGTTCTTGAAAACGCGTTCAAATTTTTGCTTGTAAACACTCTAGAAGGGACAATTCTTGACGGATACTGTTTGTTTGATATAGAATAATCTTTATTTACAGAATTGGCGTGGTGGACTCGGAAGAATGAAGGCTAGAAAGGTCAGAGCTATTTACAAGATTATGGCCAGATATAGAAAATATAAGATGAGATCCTACATTTTAAAATGTGTTTCAATATTCAAGTGAGTAAGATTTAGATTGTAATCCATTCTAAACCATTGTGAAAACACAGTAAATATTTTTATTAATTAGTAGATTTTAGTTTGTGTTGAAGCCAATTTTCTGGCATCAGAATTTGAGGGAGATTGGATCCCACAGTACCTAGCCGTAATTAGCTCTATAAAGATTTATTCCCTTGGATAGAAATCTTTTCTGGTTCTCCTGTATTGTAAAAATGTTTGTTAAGATACAACCTATCCCTAGTATAAACATTTTTATTCTGGTTAAATTTCTTTAGTGAATAAAACCTAATGATACCATAATATTTTACATATTTCTCTTATATGTAATCATTAATACTATATATTTACTCCTTTATATTAGAAATGTTCGTACTATGCCTGGTTATGGTAAGAATATCACTTGGCCTAGACCACCAAATGTATTAGAAGGCTTAGTGGCCTTATTACTTAAAGTACATAGAAGGTAAGAATCCCAATAATTACAAGAAATTCATAAATCTTGAAAGATATCAAAAATAATTTATTGTGCTATCCAGAGACATAAAGTTGAGTTTAACAAACAACAATTGCCAATTGAAAGGCAGTGCTAAAACAAAGAATAGTTACAATTGATGCTGTGTGTATTACATGTCATTACATTATATGAGATAAAATATATTTTATTATCCCCAGTATTCAATTTAAAGCTGCGTGTAGGGTAGGAAAAGTATTTTTTATCTAAATTTCTACCAAAGTCAGGTCATTATTACAGATGGAGAGCAAATATGATTTTACGTAACGTTCCTATGTCGGAACGCCCAGTCTTAAGATTAAAAGTAACGGCTGGTGATGTGTTGAAAGGAAAGAGAAGTGACTGGGGAGTGAAGAGAAAATGGGAAGGGAATTATCTAGCATCTGTGAGTATATTTATTTCTGAAAGTCAAAGTATTAGAAGGTTAATTTATCCAATAGTTTACTTTTCAGCTTTGAATCATGTCACATTTGGATTTCTTTAAAGGAAATAACAAAATTTGTCATAAAAATAGATTTGTACTGTGTGAATTCACAGTTTCAGGTTATAAAATTGCACTGAAATATATATATGACATCATCATACAATAACTAATAACAAAATTAACTGAAGATAGTTTTAACAGTTTGGCATATTAGCACATTTATTTATTGTGGGACTTTTGTTACAGTTTGTTATCGAAATGTCAATTCTTTTTTTGTTTTTTGTTTGTTTTTTTGTTTTTTTTTTTTTCGAATTCTGGTCAGAGCGCCCAGCCAAAACTAAACATGCCACATGAATACTGTTAACATTTCTCCCGTTAATGCTGCGAGACTAAATCTGATGAATGTATTTTTATACGCCCACATGAATATGTGGTCGTATATTGTCGTCGCCCCTGTCCGTCGGTCCGTCCGTCAACATTTCTTGTGAGCACTATAGAGACTACAGTTTTTATCTGATTTTGATAAAACTTGGTGTGATGCTTTAGATTGATAAGATCTCGGTCAAGTTCGAATTTGACATATTTTCGATGAACGGTTTTTGAGATATTGCCCTTAACTTAGAACGCCTTGAAATTTGTTAAAAATTGTTCGTGAGCAGGATTGAAGCTACAGTTTTCAACCGATTCTGATGAAAATTGGTGTGATCATTGGAATTCATAAGATCTCGAACAAGTTCTAACTTGACGCATTTTCGATGAACGGTTTTGGAGTTATTGCCCTTGACTTAGAACACCTTGAAATTTGTTAAAAATAGTTCATGAGCAGGATTGAAGCTACAGTTTTCAACCGATTCTGATGAAACTTGGTGTGATCTTTGGAATTCATAAGATCTCGGACAAGTTCTAACTTGACGCATTTTCGATGAACGGTTTTTGAGTTATTGCCCTTGACTTTGTTAAAACACGTTGAAATTTGTTAAAAATAGTTCGTGAGCAGGATTTAAGCTACAGTTTTCAACCGATTCTGATGAAACTTGGTGTGATCATTGGAAATGATAAGATCTCGGACAAGTTTTAATTTGACGCATTTTCGATGAATGGTTTTTGAGTTATTGTCCTTGACTTTGTAAAAACGCGTCAATATTTGTTAAAAATAGTTTTTGAGCAGGATTGAAGCTACAGTTTTCAACCGATTCTGATGAAACTTGTTGTGATCATTGGAATTGATAAGATCTCGGACAAGTGCTAACTTGACGCATTTTCGATGAAATGTTTTTGAGTTAATGCCATTAATTACGAAAAACGCGTCAAAATTTGTTTGTGAGCACAATAGAAGCTACAGTTTTCAACCGATTCTGATGAAACTTGGTGTGATCATTGGAATTGATAAGATCTCGGACAAGTGCTAACAAGAGATATTTTTGATGAACATTTTTTGAGTTATTGCCCTTGACTTTCTAAACATGCGTCAAAAGTTGTTTTTTGCCCTTGATTAGAGCTGTGTGATTTAATTGTTTGTTGTATTTGGGTTATTGATATTGATTTTGAAAAATTTTGTGGAAATATTCAGCATAAATAATTTCTTCAATTTGAGAAAATTCGTACTTTAGTCACTAAAGACTGTTTTATTATTTCTGACAGCTGCCAGTGGGCGTATGTTATCTTGCAACGCAAGCTATCTTCATGTTTTTTTTCCAACCAGAAATGACGTAGGAGAAAAACCATTTTTTACGTTTTTTGCTAATTTACGGCTCCAATTTTGATTGGATTTTGATTGATCTTTTTTTGTTAATAAGTTCGCGCTAACGGCTGTAAGATAGCAATTAAAAAGTCCTAAAATTTAAACTTTTGTCGCTGACTTTTTTAGTTTCAATTTTTGAGGTTTTTCACTTTTTTAACTTCTACAATTTTATTTCGATCGATATGAAAACTTACAGATGGTTAGGCATTTTGATTGCCATCTAAAATCAATTTTCAAAGTTTCGATATCACTTCCGGTTTTGATGTTATTCGCAAAGAAATTTCAACTTCCGGAATTTTGCAGATATTTGAAAAATTCTTTTTGTAATTAGTTACAGTAGTCCCCATAAAGATGTTGGAATGAATAAATTTGACCCAGAAGTATAAGGTCAGACGCAGTCTTGATACGCCTAATTTTTATAAAACTCAAAATGGGGCCTTAGGGGTAAAGCCGTTGGGTGTGATTTTAGTGTCTATAGAATCTGCAATCAATTGCTAAGAAAAAATTTTAGAAGCCGATTTTTACATTTTTCATTAATGTGTGCGATTTCTTCTTCCTGAGGATATATCACACTTGATATATTGATCAATATTGCGCTTTTTAAAGTTTTAATACACTGACGTCTATAGTAACTGTGCGTAATTTAGTTTTTGCCGTATAAACTCAAACTTTTAACTTATAACAATGAATATCTCATGATCTAATAATTGTACATGCTTGAAATTTTTAACATCATTTAACATTGTACGCATGATAGCAGACAGAGCAAAATTGTCCGACACCTCTTTCCGGTTTTACAGGCTTCAAAAAACAGCAATTTTTTTGCAACTTTTTTGTTTTTGCATCGATTGATCTGAAATTTTAAATGCAAAGAGACACTAGATCCATAGGCTTCGCGAGGTTCTGATGCAGTGCGTAACATTTCTGATTTTACGCTTAAAACTGCACCGCAAAGTATCGTAACAGTAACATAATTTCCTATCATAATTAACTGGATATAGATCGCCCAAACGCAAAGCATATTCAACAGATCACTTCAACTCACATTGCATTCAACAACAGTTGAAGGGAGCAAACTACCTTTATCGTTTAGACCACAAAAAAAACTTACAAGCGGAAAACCGACTTTTTCAAGATAAAATGCATCAATTTCAAATGGCGATAAAATCGGAAGTAAACACCGTACAATAAAGGTTAATATACCATTGGAAAGATCGCGACGAGAGCTATCAAAATTGTTCTGGTCACATGATTACCAAAGGTCAAGGTCACGATATACGACCCTTTAAAGTATTCATATTTTTCAACCAGAAATAAATAAAAAGCAATATCAAAATTCAAAAATCGGTTCTCAAATATTATTTAGCAATTGATATTAGATACCATAGATATCAAATTTACACAAATTGGATTACACCCTGAGGCCCCATTTCGATTTATTGAAAATTACGCACAGTTACTATAGAAGAAAGTACAAAATTTTCAAATATTAAAAAGCGCAATTTTGATTGAAATATCTAGTGTTATATATCATTACAAAGGGCAGATGAACACTAGTAAGATTCAATAAGAATTTTTGGTGTATGTAAATTAGGTCACGTGTCAGAGCTCTTTGAAGATAAAAATCGTAATTTTCAATCCGCTATAAAACTGGAAGTAAACATTGCATGGCACAAATCAGTACATCTCTGGATAGATATCATCAAGAGCAACAAATTTTGTTCAGGCCACAAGGTAACCAAAGGTCAAGGTCACGAAATAGGAGCCTTTGAAATTTTGGACATTACCGAAAAATTTTAACCGGAAATAAAAGAAAAGCAAAATCGAAATTCAAAAATCTGCTTCCAAATTTCTTTTCGCAATCGATTGTGATATCCAGATATACCAAAATTATGAAAAGCGCTCTATACCCTGAGGCCCATTTTAAATTGTACAGAAGTTTGACATATCAATATGGCGGCTTCTCTGTTACATCCGGGTTGGATTTTTTGATCTGAAATTTTTTGTATGGCCATTTGTAACATATTGCAAAAAGAATTTTTGAAATATCTTCAAAATTCCGGAAGTTGAATTTTATATTTTAGAAGCGAATAGCGTCAAAACCGGAAGTGATATCCAAATTTTGAAAATTAGTTTATGTTCGCAATGAAAGTGTCTATCACTCTGTAAGTTTTCAAATTGATCAAAATAGAATTGTAGAAGTCAGAAAAAAGGTTAAAAAACTCAAAAATTGGAACTCAAAAAGTCAGCGACAAAAGTCAAAATTGTCGATTTTTTCAATTGCTATCTTGTAGTCATTAGCGCGAAGTAATAAACAGTACAGTTTAAGCAAATTCAGACGAGTATTAAAGCTGATTAATGGAAAAAATTGAAAAAGAGCCATTGTCCACGGCTCATTTCGGGTTGGTCAAAATGGTGCCAATTTACATTTAACAAATAATTGTCCACTATTTTGACCAAAAAACAACAACAGACAGTCTGTGGCATGTTGCCTTCTTAGAAAACAAGCGAAGGTAAAATTCGAAAAAAAAAAATGAAAAATAGTCATTTGCAAAACAAAACAAAACTGCAATTACTAAAGTAAATAATATGGTACAGTCAAATATTTAACTTTACTTCCGGGTTTAAACGGGGAATCAATTGAAAGTACAATCTACTTCCGGTCGAATAACTTCCGGTGTAATTGAAATAGGTCAACGGAATTTATGCTGATCGTAAGAAAATGCTATTACAAAAAAATGAAGAAATAAAAATCCAGACAGGAAGTGATACTTCGGCGGCCATATTGAAAAAACATATTGAAAGTAAAATTCAAAATGGGGCCTCAGGGTAAATGTTGATATGCTCAAATTTGATGTATGTATTCCGCAATCGATTGCGCAAAAAACATTGGGAGCCGTATTTTGAATTTCGCTTTAGCTCTTTTGCAACTTCTGGTTGAATTTTTTTCCAACTTGAAACACCCACACCATGTGACCTTGACCTTTGATGACCTTAACCTTTATAGGGTCAAAGGTCATTGACCTTGGCTATCATTTGATACTTTAACATTTGACCTCCGACCTGTACTTCCAGTTTTGTAGCTGTCCAAAAAAAAACAAATTCACAACTTTGGACTGCTCTAGCACGTGACCTAATTAACCCAGAGAGTTAATTTTTTCGGTTTCTTAATGTCCTTCTCATGCACTTTACATAGATATAGAACAATCTATTTTTTAAAGCAAAATTGAAATTCAAGTTTTTTTTACAATATTTGTGTCTCTTTTAGCTTGGTGTATTTATATCTTAAAATCTATTTGATGTAGAACCTTCATATTTGAAATACAACTAGACACTTTGAATATAAATTCACTTATGACAAAAAACTAATGTTTACATTTAGAGGAGGGGTCATAACTCACATAGGATATGTTTGTTCAAAAAGGGGCTTTGCACACAATTACTTCATCCTTTTTGCCAGTTTGTGTTAACTGCTCAGTTGTTTCAGCTTTATAGTTCCAAAAAAGGAACGGGTTTTAACATTTGGATATTTGCATTTTTCGATTTTGACCTTTGTTGACTTTTGTTGACCTATATATTTTGACCTGTATGATGTAGAAGCTTGAAATTTGGAACACAACATCGCATTTTAAATATCAGTTAACCTATGCAAAAGAAATTGAGGTGGGCGTGGCACATCCGGGTTAAATTACTCATTATTGACATTTTTGGCAAGGGACATAACTCGCAAAGTATACTTTTTTTCACAATGGAACTTAGCATACTATTACCTCATGTTTTGAGCCACTTTGTCTTAGAAGTTCGGTTGTTTCCGCTTCATAGTTCAAAAAAGGGAACTGGTTTTGGAAATTCAAAATTTTAAATTTTTGACCTTGACCTTTGTAGGATCAAACGTCATTGGCATTGGCTATCTATTTATACTTTTATATTTGCTGTCCTATGTCCACTTCCGGTTTTATAGCCGTGTGCAATTTGAAACTTTGATGACTTATATCTCTTGATCTTGAACTTTATAGACCTTCTCCTTTACGAGATCAAAGGTCATTGACCTTGGCTATCTGCTGATACTTTCATTTGTGAGGTCTGACATCTACTTCCGGTATTAGAATCTTCTAAAAAATTAAAATTTCTCAACTTTAGACTTGTTCTTGCACTTGACCTAATTATCGTCGATGGTTGATTTTTTCAGGGTCTTCAGCAAATTGCTACATTTGCAAAATCCCACTCTGTGCCATGTGTGGCTCTAGTTGTTATTGTTTTCTTAGCAATTATATTCTATGAAATATCAATATATCCTGGTATAGGATAACGACCGAGTTTTTTCAGTGCTGCACATGCTATTTATACCACCAAGTTATATAGTCATCATATTAAACAATATTTTTTCTTTAAGCTGCCCCAAAAGACCAAAACCCCAAAAAGTAAAAGAGACCTGCATCTAGTTAAAAAGTTTACTGAATTTTAATTCCCACCAAGCGAAATAAGAAATTTGCCGCAGTAGGTTAAAACTATTAGGTTTATAAATAGGGTTAATGGTAAAGAATATCATGGCCAGAGCAAACTGTTACTAAACAGAATTAAATGACCAGCAAACTGTTACTAAACAGAGTTAAATGACCAGCAAATTGTTACTAAACAGAGTTAAATGACAGGCAAACTGTTATTAAACAGTTACATGACAGGAAAACTAAGAAGTTCAAGTAAAATTTCTGTGTAAATTTGCCTCACCCTGTTTATTGAACAGGAAATAACTATGGTGGTAGACATTTAAATAATCGGGTACTTTTACAAAAAGAAATGAATAAAGACCAGACAATGCTGGTCGAAACATCGCTTAAATAAAGTTAGTAATTGTAATCCATAAGAATTGTTTTTTTATATCCAACATTTACCAAATGCCATTTAAAGATTAGAAAAACTGTTAATGAGAAACAATATTGTATAATCTTTAAGTGACATTTACAAGCAGATAGAACATAAGATAAGTAAGAACACTACTATGGACTTACTACTTCTTTCTTACATTACAGACAATTTTTAGCTCCTTTTAGCACTTAGTATATTTGAAACAAGGTAAAAACCCTAAAACACACCATTTGATGTTTCACTATGTCGGTAAACAAATTTAATTAGGAGTGACTTTAATAAAAATTCTATTAGAGACAATTTTAGCTCCTTTTAGCACTTGATATATTTAAAGAAGAAATTAGGTCAATACCCTAAAACAAACTATTTGTTGGCTGATGCTTGGAAATATAACTTTTTCTATTATCCCACTTTCAGTGATTTTTTATCTCTTATCCTTTTTTTCTTCTGAATCGTAGAACTGAATCATATGACACCGAAACTTTTTTGTGAAGTTAAGGAACAGTGTCCGGTGTTGGTTCATCGATACAAAATGGTAAAAGAGAATCATGCCATCACTGTGTTTTGACAGGGACAGCAATGGGCAAACGATTCGCCCCTTCGTACGCAAACCTTTTCATGGCAGAGTGGGAACGTGAGGTGTTGCCCCTCTGTCCATTTGACCCACTTTTTTACGGACGCTTTTTGGATGACATTTTTATGGTTTGGACTTATTCTATCGAACAGTGTTGGGAATTCTTTGAAATTCTCAACAACCACCATCCTTCTATCAAACTAACCGCAAACGTGAGTGACAAAAGCATAGACTTTCTCGATACCACAGTCTTTAAGGGAGATTCCATAGCAGAAACAAATAAACTGGATATTAAAGTGTATTTCAAAGAAACTGATACTCATCAACTTTTGCACAAGAGCTCCTTTCACCCAAAACATACCTTTTCTGGTATAATTAAGTCACAAGTTTTACGATTTCATCGAATTTGTACAAGATTTTCTGATTTCAACCACGCCTGTACGATTGTTTTCTCAAAACTGAAAGAGCGTGGGTACTCTAAACGATTTTTACGAAACATAAAAAATTCCACCTTAGCACAGATAGCAGCTAAAAACAGACTTTATGCCGAAGTACCTCCAAGTTTAAGAAGTGCTCCATGTTTGTCCAGTAGATGCAAAACATGTCCCTTTATATCAGAAACTCATTATTTTGTAAGCAACTCTACGAATAAAAGGTACCCGATCCAGGAACATCTAACATGTGAACATTCGAATGTAATATATTTAATTTCATGCAAGAAATGCCCCAAACAATATGTAGGAGAAACTAAGAATAATTTACGAACTCGCTTTAATGCTCATAGGTCAGACATCAAATTAAAGAAAGACAAGCCTGTTTCTAATCATTTCAACCTCGACGACCATTCAATAGACGATCTCGCCCTAATCCCAATTGAGGTTATAGAAATTGACTTGCCCGAAGATGAAACTACCAAATTCCGTCAATCTAGGGAAGCCCATTGGATTGAGACATTGAATACAGCAAGACCTATAGGACTAAATATTCATCATAATGTAGGCATAGCACCCTTTGTTGTCCTGTTTAATACAACCAGCAATCGAGCAAGCAAGATAGTTCATGCCCACTATAAGAGCCTTCAAGAGAAATTCCCCCATGTCTATAAGCAGGAAATGATAGTTGCATATTCAAAAAATAAGAACTTAAATGATAATATTGTTCATAGTAAACTAAAAACAATCAGCACATAACAGATACTATACTTCTCGCCCATCGGGCGAGTTATTGTGGGATTCAGCAAAGTCCCAGTTTGTTATCGAAATGTCCATTCTTTTTTTTTTTTTTTTTTTTTTTTTCGAAATTTACACACCTTCCTGAGCCTAGACTGCAGTAGTTGCAGCAACCATTCAACTTCTCTAGACCTTCTGTAGTGGCAACGTGTTCCTTAAATATATATTGGAACATTTTTGCAAAACCGGAAGTGCCACAGTTCAACATGTGCAAAAAGTCGAAAATCGGCTCTAGAAGGCGTATTTTTGCATCGATTTTCTTCGGGTTTTAATTTTTACAATTTACCTGTAATTTCTGACTTGATAGCACTTGAAAAATTACGAAATTGGAAAATTCGTCGCTCACTTTTTTCGATCAAATTTTTCAATTTTTTTGCAACTTTTTTGCTTTTGCATCTATTGATCTGAAATTTAATATGCAAAGGGACATCACTAAAGCAAATAATATGTAGTTGTCAAATATTTAACTTTACTTCCGGTTTTAAACGGGGAATCAAATGAAAGTGCAATCCACTTCCGGTCAAATAACTTCCGGTGTAATTGAAATAGGTCAACTAATACAAATGCTAATACAAAAAAACAAAGAAAATAAAATCCAGACCGGAAGTGATACTTTGGCCCCCATATTGAAAAAACACACTTTTGTAAAACTCAAAATGGGGCCTCAGGGTAAATGTTGATATGCTCAAATTTGATGTGAATGTATTCCGCAATCGATTGCGCAAAAAACATTGGGAGCCGAATTTTGAATTTCGCTTTTGCTTTTTTGCAACTTCCGGTTGAAATTTGTTCATGCTTTAAACGATCACACCATGTGACCTTGACCTTTGATGACCTTGACCTTCATAGGGTCAAAGGTCATTGACCTTGGCTATCATTTGATACTTTGACCTTTGACCTCCGACCTTACTTCCGGTTTTATAGCTATCTGTAAAAAGCCAAATTCGCAACTTGTTTACATTTTGGGGCTGGGGCATAACTCGCATAGGATACGTTTGTTAAAAAAGGGCCTTTGCACACAATTACCTCATCCTTTTGGCCAGTTTGTGTTAACAGCTCAGTTGTTTCAGCTTTATAGTTCCAAAAAAGGAACGGGTTTTAACATTTGGATATTTTCATTTTTCGATTTTGACCTTTGTTGACCTATATCTTTTGACCTGAATAATGTAGAAGCTTGAAATTTAAAACACAACATAACATTTGGAATATCAATTACCCCATGCAAAAATAATTAAGGTGGGCGTGGCACATTTGGGTTATATCATTCATTATTGATATTTTTGGCCAGGAGCATAACTCGCAAAGTATACGTTTGTTCGAAATGGAACTTTGCATACAATTACCTTATATTGTGAGCCACTTTGTCTTAGAATTTCGGTTGTTTCCGCTTCTTAGTTCAAAAAAAGGAACAGGTTTTGGAAATTGAAAATTTTCAATTTTTGACCTTGACCTTTGTTGACCTTGACCTTTGTAGGATCAAACGTCATTGGCATTGGCTATCTATTTGTACTTTCATATTTGCTGTCCTATGTCAACTTCCGGTTTTAAAGTCGTGTGCAATTAGGAATTTTGATGACGTATATCTCTTGATCTTGACCTTTTTATACTTTCTCTTTTACAAGATCAATGGTCATTGACCTTGGCTATCTGCTGATACTTTCATTTGTGAGGTCTGACGTCTACTTCCGGTATTAGAATCTTCTAAAAAATGAAAATTTCTCAACTTTAGACTGTTTTTGCGCTTGATCTAATTATCGTGGAAGGATGATGTTTTCGGGGTCTTTTGCAATTTGCTACATTTGCAAAGTCCCACTCTGTGCCACAAGTGGCTCTAGTTTTTTCTAATTTCAGATCAGAATAAGAACAGAAGAAAACCCAATATCAAGACCCTTAATCCTAATTTCTAAATAAAGTGTCTGCTCCACCCTAGGCCTGTACATTTGGGAGAATCAAACCCTCTCTTCCCCGAAATCTAGTCAGAGCACTACAAAATTTACCTAGAACAATGTTGAGCATTATAATTGTTAGAATTATCGCTAAAAATAGTCATTTCTAATCATATTAGAGTTATGTTATTTTTGTTTCAGACAAAAGACAATTCTGCCACAGCAGACTTTGTATCTCAAGCTGCGACCTTGAAAGGTCAAGATGGCTACAGTAAAATTTTATTTTCATCTTTCGTGAAAAAGGTACTATTTATTATTTTGCAAGTCAATAGGATTCTATTATTCAGGTATTGGTTGTATTTAATTGTGTTTTAGTTGCCAATATCTGTGACTGCAGAAGGTCTGGAATTTATGTTGGATAATTTGTAGTAAAACACATTGCTGACTTGATCTGGTTTTACATTCATATTGTCTGATAAGAGCCCAGCACAATCCCTTCTCCAAGTGAACATAAATTTCAAAGTTTTTGTTTACTCTGTGATTGTCAGAATGTTTATATAAAGTCTCCTATTTTACGCCTTTACAGATTAAAGTCACAATACCGGTATATCAATATATATGAAACAATGACTATAGAAAGATTCTTTAAGAATACATATAAAATAATCATTTTTTTAATCTATAAGAGTGCTTTAAAACTGACATTGAGGGATGAGTCTGCACTGCCATTTTACGCAAACCAAACAGTAATCATTTTATATCCTTCAAACTTGAATTGTCAACAGAAAGTTCTTAGCAAACTGTGAATTGTACAGTATCTTATTTTTAATTATCAACCGAACTTTATAATTATTCTGTTTACATCTTGAACTTGTTTGTTAGTTAATCTACGATCTAATCATTTTGTTTATGTCGTAAATTTCATTAGTGTTTTCCATTTTATTTATAATTTACATTATTTAATGTTAATCCACTTATATTTAATTATGGAATGCTCATTTTTAGGGCTTGTTTATGCTTATCAACAGTCTATTGATTCAGCAGGTGTTCACTGTGGTTATTATTGAAAATAAATTCTTGAGAATGGTGTTTCAGAATATTTTGAGATATTGGCAGCATGGATGGAAATATTGTATAATATTAGTTTACTGAATTACTTATTACCATATGCCACATCTATCTTTTGTAAAGTGTTCATGAACTACTATAAATGGAGACAAGTAGGACTTAAAACTCCATTCATTTCATTTCATTTATAATTGGAGACAGAATTCCCTAATTGGCACACATGTGGTTTCTCAAACATGTAATCTCTAATAGTAAGATACTTTGATTCAGCATTCTCAATGAAGGCCTTTAAGGCATCAAACCCCTTTTTGAATTATAAATGAATAATAATATTTTATGATTATTTATTTCTTGACAATTTATTTATATGTTGTTTAGGTCAACAAACACAACAAGATGGCTGATCGTGGTATTATAATCACCAATAAATCTATTTATAAACTGGACAGTAAGAAACGATTTAAACCAATGACCAAAGGTACACCCATATCAGAGGTAAGGTCAAGATAAATTCATTCTTATCCAAGTCTGTTACAGTCTATTTTGATTTGAAGTAGAATAAGTAATCGCTATATAAACCAGACTTATATTGTGTTCATAACTATCGGTATCTATCATACCTCAAAGTGGATTGTTTGTGTTATGAATTGTACACTGAATATTATATAGTACAAAAACTATTTGTACGCGTATTTTGTTCAAATCTTTTTAATTAATTTTTTACCGCTATACATGGTTTTTATTCTTTGAAAATTTAAACCTTCTATAACAATTTGAGTACTCCGACCTATTCAACCAAAAACTCGTATAAAAGTGCGGTATAGGAGGTTTTTTGTTTTCATCAAAACAGGAAAAGGAACATTGAACCTTGTATAATATAATATTTAACGAGGTTTTAAATCTAATGGTTTATATACGTGTTATTTAATTAGTGGGTTTTGGGTTATTTACAATCAATCCAAGAATACGAGGTTTTGATCACAAGATCTGCGTTTTTACAAACTTCGGACAGTACCAAAAAGTCAAAATGACCAAATATGGCATATAGGAGGTTTCAGGCGGTCATCCATGATATACTTTGATATAAAATACTTATCTTAATCTAAGTTTATGGTTTATATTTATATGAATTGGAATATCAGCATTGATCAAATATAAAAGTGGGCATAAATTTTTATTTTAGAAATTAGCTTGAATTTGGCCTATAATTGACAGAGAATTAAAATGTGTTTTTATTAAAAAAGACGACAAAAGTGTAAAAAGATTTTATGTTGAGTAGTGTACCATAAGATTATATTCCGTTATGAAGTGTCACTTGGAAATTATAAAAAATTTATAAAATATCTCATAAGAATTAGTTTAAGTTTTATATTTCATGTGATAAAGATCATGTATAAAAAATATTTTTAGAAACAAATACATGACTTCAGTAAAATTGAATAAGTTCATGACATTTGAAGTGATGGAAGTTAAATTGATCTCAATCTCCGCACACAATAAATAAACATGCAGCCCACATGGCTTTTGGTTTTTGACCTAAGTTTAATATATAACCTGGAATTAAACTGATTCATTTTACCTCCCAGATGTGCAAAGAATAAAATTCCCACTTGCATAACTGCAGATTTTTATTGATATTAATTTGAAAGGTGTTGAATTGGATCACTTTATTCAGGAATGCTATTGTTATAAATATAAAAAATCCTGATGTATGACTTTAACTATATGAATTAAAAATCATCAAATCACACAACTCCTTTTTACAAGTCTGTTTGCTTATCTTAATTAATGTGTATGATTGTAAGGAGAAAAATCATGACAAACAGATTATTATCATTATTAATGTTAGTTCTTAGCTTTCTGTTGTTAGACTAGGCCAATGCTTTTGTATCATAAATTTTCATTGATAAACTACCTGACCCATGTTTTTTAAGAATTCTTAATTGAAGTGGTGTTTTACAGATTTAATTCCATACTTATACAACAAATTTGGTAAAAACTATTTAGAGAAATGGGGGACTTCACAAATTTAATATCAGTATATGTCCCATATTTAGTTTACTTTAGTTGAAAATTGAGTCATATAGCCCCTGATATCCAAAAGGCATTAGAATTTAATTATGATAAATATTGCAGAATGATACAGATAAAATTGAGTTTTAAAAGCTAGTAAAGCAAATATTTAGAAAGCAATTATGCCTTAAAGAAATGAAGAATAATAATTAATGATAATTAGTTTCTTATAATAATTGTCACAAACAACCGACATTATAATACACAGAAATATTACTATTTGTTTCCAGCCAAAAGACACTTGGAAAAATATCTAAGTATATAAAAATATAATTATTTTCAGCTAAAACAAATTTCGATTGAAAATTGTTGTTTAATATTTGTTGTGGTTATATATTTTAGATAACTGGATTAAGTATAACCCCTGAGTCTGACCAGTTGGTAGTAATACACCTGTCTGGAGGTAACGATTTAGTTATATGTTTAATCAGCCAGTCTGGAGAGGAACGTGTTGGAGAACTAGTTGGTATACTCTGTTCTCATTGGCATAAGTAAGTTCTTGCATAACTATTTAATGGAGAATTATGATAACTTCTGTGAGTTCTATTATTTATATTAATTTCATTCCCATCTTTAACTGAGTTGAATTGTCACTAGATGACTTTAGGGCTCAGTGTTTTGTTCATACATTCAACATCTGTCAATACTGTGCACCAAAATGCTGGGGAATAATGCTCTTTGCAACTCTGTCAAATAAAGTTTAAATTAACAATACTTGACTTGTGACTTCTTTCCAAAATTCATTATAAATTGTTGGGTTTTTTTTGGTTTCAGAACAATGAAGAAAGATTTAAAGGTCAATATAAGTAAACAGTTTAATGTTATGTTAGGTGGAAAATCGAGGACAGTTACTGTCAAAACTACTGTAGCCAATGGTGGGCCTAGTTTTAAAAAGGATGGACAGGGGTTGGCTCTCTTCTGGCCAGTGCAATAACCAAATATACACACATAGATTGGTGGAGTAAATATGAAAATTTATGGGAAAGAATAGATTTAGATGCTTGGAAGTAGAAGAGCAATTGCTGTATATTATTCTGTGATTATCAGACATATCTAATTGGAGCTCACACATTTGGCTTCTTTTTTGAGATCTGCTTAAAATTGATACATATTTCAAATGATTTATATTTGCACATTATGCTGCTTGTTAGAAAATTTGGGATTAAATTTCTATTAAGTTCATTTATCTTATAAACAGAAGGTTTGAAAGGTAACATTTGATTTGGTGAACATAACAAAACTACATAGAAAAGATGATATCATGTGTAATCTTATATGCTGAAATAACTTATTTTTACTCTGGACATTGACATACTAAAATTTTCATTCTTTAAAGAAGCTGAGCATTAGTCAAATTTTTGGGATCTGTTGTCAACAAAAAATTCGGTGGTTTAATCCAAAAAAATTTATCTTTCAATAAATGTTATGCAATGATTGAGACATGTTTTCAAGAGTGTTTACCTAGCTCTATAAATCATTTATAACTAATGAGCGTCTATCTAATTAACTTAGAAATCTCATTGATCTATACTATCATAACAGCAGCATAATCTATCACAACACTTAGTTATGTATATTCAAAATCATCTTCACAATGTCAAACTATTACAAACTGTGTAATACCTTTACTGTAATAGGCCCTTTTGCAGAATCCTCTGCTGCATACCCTGATACAAAAATAGCGCCTAATGAAGTCAAGGTCAAGACACAGTTTGTAATAGTTTGACATTGTGAAGATGGTTAAAAAATTATCTTAAAGTGATACTACGTCTTAGAATTAACATAAAATTTAAGAATTTTAAACTTGGCGAATAAAAGCCAGTAGATATACCTGGTGTCATAGATAACATAACAGGATCCTTATATAATCCAATAAATCCAAAAAAATTAGTAATTATCCATAAATATGCAATTAACTATTGAAAAACGTTCAATATCAAGATTAAGCATTTTTCAATAATTACTTAGTTTGATGAATTTTTCAATTTTCCAGATTTTACAGGGATTCTGTTGTAACTTTATGACACCAGGTAAGTTCACTGATGAATATATATCATTTTGACCATTTCGAGAACTTAAATTTTATGTTCATTCCAAGACGTAGTATCACTTTGAAGTTATGACACCATGCCTCTGGATAGTCGCAATATTTTTAAGTTGTATAATGTAGGTATTGAAAACAATATTCTGGCATGCCATTTTTCAAAATTTGGAAATATTTCTTTAAATAACTATATATATAAACATTATTCTTGACAATATGGTATATTTATGATTCTGGTGTTTATTTTGATCAGCATTTTGACTGTTTTATTTATAAAGTTGTTTATTTCTATAAAGTTATTTTGATTAGAGGTAAAGATTGATATTTGATATATAGGTCTGGTTCTATTTTGATGTTAGTAAACATGAACTGTTTATAACTGTAGACAATTTCTTAGTCTGTAAATGATATTTAAGCACACAATCAGATTTTATTTTATTTTTGTTATTTTGGAATATTTTGACTAAAGTAGAAAATAAGGCACCTAATATAGAAAATTATTTATGTAAACTATTTGAAAGAGATATTTACAAAATTCTTAGCCAAAAAGTGCTAGAATTGGCATTGATTTTTATAGTGATACTAGTGGGCACTGTAATTGCTAAATCCATTCTTATAATGAGATGATATGTTCAAAGGTATTAGTATGCCAAGTTTTGTTAAGAGACTTTGATAAAAAAAATTATGTAGGCCTACTGTTTGAAAATGTATGAGAAGTTATTGCAGTGATTCTCAAATGTGGATAAGTATTGTTTGTCGTAGAATATACCTTCAAAATACAATACAAATAAGAATTTTTTTTATATTTTCAACTACATCAGCCAAAAGACATCAGTTGACAGACTGTTTATTGATGATAAGTAGTTTTTTTTTGCTTAATTAGTTGTTAATTATCAGCGATATTATTAAGTGCTGTGTTCAATGTGTTTGTATTTGTATATATAGATGTAAATATTATGTTTAATAGTAATTTACAATTATACCTAGCCAAATTCTATATTTTATAGTGCTTGTAGGCTGGTTTTCAATTTCCAAAGTATGAAAACGTATATTATTCTAAGAACCATTGAATTTACATACATGGAAAGTGTCTGTCTCAAACTATCTATGAAGTTTGCAATTCAATCTTGACTAAATTGTGATCTACATGCTACTACAAACAGAACTTGTGATCACTCTGACAGGCGTTTCCAAATTTTGCTCTAGTAGCAACACAAACATTGGACTTTTTACTATGTAGCAGTAGAAACCAGTCAAAGCAACTATGAAAAATATGGAATTGGGCTGGAAATTTCATTAACTCAAGATATATATTATTATATTGAAATGAAATGATGTTTCAGACATTTGGTTAGAAATATTCTATTGAATATGTAACATTTTTCATTGTAGATTAACTGACATATTGATTGCATTGCAAGAGATCTCAATATTACTCAAAATCTTTGTGAAACCAAATCTGGATCTGATCTGCATAATATGATCCATTTAATTTATTTCATTTCCATCATGTTATCACCAATTTGAAATTATTTGTCTAATTTACAACATGTTTATAGTCTATAGATCCAGTCAAGACATCATTTCATAGATCTGTAAAATAATTTAAACCTGACTTAAGGGTAATGCTAGGAACTTTCTGTTGAATCTCTAAAACAATCTCTAATATTTAATGTTGTGTTATTATAAAAGTACGAGTTTAATTGTTTGTTGGCCTTTCAATCACAAGATCCGTCAAATTCTTTATATATACCCGACCCAATTTTATAATCCTATTTCATTGTTTACACACTTTCCAATTTAAACTAAGTGTTTTAAGACAGTTCTCTCTTTGTAGGTGAACAATCCAATGGTTGGCCAATTCTACTTGGCAATTATAGGAAAAGCTAAGATTATATGGTAAAAATTGTCAAAATCTTCATATTCAGTCTAATATATATTTTGCCTTTCTTCTTTACATTGAACATCAAGATGATGTGGTCCTTAGTAAACATACAGCCTTCATTTGAAAACCTTATACCTGCCTTACTATATCAATTTAAAATATGTTATGGACTTTTGATATTTGTATATTGTTTATGATATATAACTTTTAATATTGATCCTGGTTGAGAAAGTGCATTATGATTTGTCTAATTAGTGCAGTAAGTCTGCATAATTTCTTCATTGAGAAGCTGACATCAGAACTTGGTGCATTTTTTTTAATAAGCTTCAAATTTATTGAATATTGTTGAGATGGGTTATATATTGGTAATTTTATGTGTCATTTGCATGACTAGTGGATTATCTATGTAGAAATTGAAAGAAAAGTAATTCCACGTAATTAGACACGCTTTTTAAGACTTCATAATTATTCGTAGCTTTGAATTGTTTGATCTTGTTAATTGAAAACATAACCATATAATTTAAATATGTATTATATACTAAATAAGTTGTTCATATTTTGAAAATTGATGTCCATAGAAAGTTTTATATTTCATAGACTAGCAATGAATCCTATTAACTATAGCAATATGTAATCCCTCCATCATATGATGCCTTTTTTGTCCCAATTAATGTTCTCTCTTAAATCTGTCCCTTTTCTTAATCAGGACTATTTTTCATCTTTGTTATTTTTGAATAGATTAATCTATATTTTTTGCCATGCTTTGTATGCTTTTAAAGGCCCGGTTGATATTTCTACATATGTTGTTGATAAATCTACATGTTTTGTTCATATTTCAACCGGCTTTGCTGATATTTCTGCATGTTTTGTTGGTATTCCAACTGGCATTATTGATATTTCAACTGACTTTGTTGATATTTCTACATGCTTTGCTGATGTTTCACTTGGCTTTGTTAATATATCTACATGCATTGATGATGTTCAACTTTCTTTGTTTATTATTAAGATATTTCAACTGGCTTTGTTGAAATTTCTACATGTTTTGTTGATATTTTAACTGGCTTTGTTGATATTTCTACTTGCTTTGTTAATATTTTGAGATCTTGATTTGTTATTAAATTCTATCAATATTATAAATTATTTATTAATCTTTGACAATGTCATTGTTGGGTAGGAAATAAGTTCTTACGAGCAAAACAATTCCGTTAAACAAAATTCTCGTCCAGAGCAACACAAAGCGGATGAAATAATCAATTTCCCGTGACTAATTTACCTACAATATATTGCGCCAAGTGTCCTAGCTGAACATCCGAATTAAAATGATTAAATTGAATATAAATTTACAAATCTAATCCCCGTTTTTCAGTTGTTCTTTCTTTCTCTTACTAGCTCTCATTTAAGCTGTTTATAGACTAGGTACCTTTACCGCTTTCTGGACTCAATAAGGACACAACATTGATTATTAGATTAATCCTTTCGAAGAAAGACCAGATAAGGACATTTCAGAATTTCTAGAAATATGTTTAATGCGTAATGACTTTACTTTCAATGGAAAAACATGCCTTCAAATTTCTGAAACAACTATGAGAAAAGGATTTGTCCCAAGGTATGCATTATGCAAATATCTTCATGGTCGAATGGGAAAGCGAAATTGCCCCTTTTTGACGGTAGATTTCTTGACATTTTTATCATTTGGACCGAATCACTAGAAAACTTTTGTGGTAATATTTTTAGATACTAAACAATCACCATCCTTCAGTTAAATTAACGGCAAACATTAGCGACAATAATATGGATACCTCTGATACTACGGTGTTCAAGGGAGACGATTTGGACTTATACGCACCAATTTTCATCCGAAGCATATATACTCTGCAATTTTCAAATCACAAATCCTACGGTTCAGAGGGAATGTACTCAACAGATCGATGTTGATTCTGCTCGCAACCTGGTTTTCCATAACTGACCAACTTTCATGCGGTGATCAGGATCTCATTTACCTTATTTACTCCTTTTAACGGCAGTACATGGCAAATATATACCAATTTCCAATCACTTTAACCAACCCGACTATTCCATTGAAGACTTGTTGATTATAACATTTGAAAAGATAAAAACTATGCCCAATAGTTATTGGATGGACCAATTTCAAACTGTATACCCCAATGACCTAAATATTCAACACGACAACCAGATGATACCCTTCGTTTAAAAATCTCAGTAATATCCTGGTCCATGGTAGACTTAACCCTCAATAGTCTTAAAATATCTGACTTCTCTGATTTTGAATTTCCTACAGAGACTATTCATATTAATGCTTATTATTTTATTATAGGTACATGAAAATTTGTTTCACACAACAGGATTAATCTTTAGATGATTATTGATATATCAGAAGAATGTTGATTCTTCTATTTTCAGCTATTTCAGTTAAAGAAATGATACCACCACAGATAGTATTACAGAGACATCCATATAACGTATCTAATTATCTTAACCTTTAATTTGCACCTTGTTTTATAAATCTTTACTTTACTTTACTTGAGACTATGTTCTCATCACCATCTGACACAAATATATTTAGCCTTTATATTTTTCACTGGCTGACAAACTTGGGTCCCTTGAATAAAAGCAAAGCCCAAAGAGCTAGCAGTGTTTATAATTCTTGTTTTTGAGATTTTAAAAACAAAATATGTTATTGTCTAAGTTTAAAATTAAAATATCACAGATGCAGTTATATAAGAAGGTTATTATTATATTTCTCGTTATAACCGGGCGTTAATTATGACGTCCTAATGCCATCATTCATATTTGTTAACAACATATGTGACTCCTCTAATGAAACATTAAGCTTAATTGCCGTTAAAGATGGTAACAACGCAATCTATGTAGGCAAGACTCTCTTGGATTTCAAGCTCAATTGCTGTGTGCTGGGACTTTCGAAAATAACCATCAAAGTTCAGACAATTTGGTTAACGAGCTTCTTGGGAACCACCTTTGACATGTCTCTCACGTCCGTCCAGAATCATTCCTGGTCACTTCATAAGGTACAGACGAATTTTCACGAAACTTGGAAATATATATTAATGAACAAACCTTATTGAAGAAATATCAAATCAAAGATCTTCTGAATCAACATAATGACCCCCCCCCCCCCCCCTTCCAACCATTGTCGCATCATTTTTGGTTACAAGATTCAAGGCAAGGAAAAACAAAAGTTCTTCCAAATAGAACGGTTTATTAAAAGTGAAAACATGACAAAGGCAAAGTAAGCATACAAAAGACCGATTGTTGTGTGGCAGTATAAAATCAAATAATAGTAATTAGAATGGATAGCTCGTAACATTGAGGTTACAGTAGGATATAAAGTAACATTGATAGTAAGAAAAGACAGGGCATGCTTGTAATGGCGCTGGAACCATCCTTGGCCTCATCACGATCGACTGCAAAATAAAAGTTCAAAGTAAAAATATGGATTAAAAAAAAAATTCAACATGGCTAGACCAAATGGACAGAAAAAGCGACGATCGCAAGCAACATATCCACCTTTGGTACCATCTTAATTTATATTAATTCACAAAGAGAAAATAGACTGTTATGCAGATATAACATCCAAATCTGCTTCTTACTAGGCTAATATAGATCAGAGACACCATGCAATGAGTAATGAATAAAATGACAAACCATGTTTCCAACTATTAAGGCAACTATAAATGTAGGCTAGTAATGTAAGAGTCTCGATTATCCGCATATTTGTATACGGAATGCCTCAAGACACCACGTGGTCCATTCTTTTAGCATTTGGACTTATAGTTTCGAGAATAAGCTACTGATTAAGTGGATGTTTTAGCCTTGCAGATGATTTGTGAACCACATGTGTTGAAAATGAGGAATATTTAATGTTTTGCTGACATTGCCAATTCTACAGTGAGAGAGTTGCAGTTAGGTTCTTGTATCACCTTCTCGTAGTTTCACTGATCACATAATTGGTTATCATGTAAATTATTTGTCACGTTACTTACCCACAGAACAATATTGTTTTCTTATCAGATCTGATCCTACACAATGGTGACACCAAAATAAATGTTCAGGATCCCATTTCTTTTTGATTTCTAACAAACGGGAATACTTCTCCATTCCCCAATATTCTTCCTTCCAATCTGGGATATCTTCAGTTGGTTCATTGAAGTACACACCATCACCAAACTTTTTTAGTTCATTTCCAAACTGTAGTCCATACTTTTCAGCCTCAGCGTCATCTTTTGCATTCCCATATGCTACATAACAGGACATGGAATGTGTGGCTGCCCTGAATCCCGGACCCACAGCCGTTTCACTGGACGGAATGTCGGTCATGGCACCTGTCAGTAAAATATTGTTCAATTATTGATAAAATTGTTACCAATTTGCATTTCAAATATAAGTGTGAGAATACGTGAATCTGGGGAACGCTAAAGGATTATTCCTTCCTAAGAAAGGGTTATTCACTCATCAGTCTCTCCCTCATACCCACACCCCTCATTTTAATTATCCACCTACCTCCAATAAGGACGTCTGTACATCCTTGAGTAATTTGCAGTGGTACCCTCTTGGCGTGATCAACCAATAAATCCACCACACCATCGAAATTAGAATCATTTTGCAGGAGTACATTATACATGTACAATCTATATCCACCCTTGTCAGGCGTAGTTTTACCCTCATAATCCCAGAAGCTGGTATAATTTTTGAAATCTTGGTGGATCGTTGTACCATTTAAGTGGTCAAGTAAATCTTCCATTTGGTTCTGCAGCTCTTGCGTCCATCCACCAAAGTGTAACAGTACACACGACAGAGTTCCGAAATATGTCATAGTGTCATCTAAAGGCACATTATTTAAGAGAATATATCCACCCCACTTGTTGTCTAATGTTTTAACATATTCAGTAAATTTCTTCATAATTGGCGCTCCAGGGCTGTGAAGTATTGGTTCTTCATAATAGTACATTGGGTAGGTGGCTGAAACTCTCACCATTCCATTATTTGGGGGAAGATGAAGTTTGAATGTGAAACTCAATACAACACCCCAAGTTCCTCCGCCGCCTCCTCGAAGTGCCCAGAATAAATCAGCGTCGTTACTGTTTATGACAGTTCCATTGGTATGTTTAATTGTGGTACCGGAAGTGGAAGTAGTGACTGTACTGCCATCAGCAGTAATCAATTTCACCTCTAACAGACTGTCTACAGCTAGTCCAAGACTTCGGCCTATTGGACTGTGACCACCGCCTTGTGTATAACCCCCCATACCCACACTTCCATCAGCCCCACCAACTACAACACGATCGTGTTTATCAACCTGAAACATACCCTACATGTACACACTTGGTAATTTTACAAAAAGGTAAATTTTCAGCTGGACATTCCTTTGTCACAGTTCATATGATTAATATCGTGTATTTGATGTATTCATTCAGTTACTTGATAAAGGGTTCATAGTGTATCAGCGATAGCCACCACTCATTCTCTATTTAGTATTTATTCCATATGATTATATAATATACCAGACTAATTAAAATTAGACCAAATTTTCGTTTTGTTTTTAGTATAGCAACTTCAGAGTAGGGTCTAATGACCGTCAAAAAAACCTTTTGACCTAATCTGATGATATCTACTTTAACCAATCAAATTCCTTCAATCTCTCACAAAACACCAACGCTGGAGATGGCTTAAATTTGATTGGTTAAAGCAGGTTAGGTTAGGTTATTTTGACGAATGTTAAAGAGTCAGGTCGTTAGACTATGTTCAAAATAAAGACTAATTAAATAACGAAACGAAAGTTGGGTCTAATTTTAATTAGAATGACAATATCTGTATATAATACAGGAAAATGCGTTAACGGTTCTGTTAAAATCACAGGGAATGCTATGATTTGTCACAAGGTAGTAAGAATCGAAAGAAATATAAAATGCCATTACCTCTTCATAAACGCGAGCCCACATATTGCCTGTTTCTACCGTAACCTCTCCGTGGATACTTCTAACTGAATTCAATTTCACGTCAATTCTATTCAATTCAGATAAATTCAGCAATATTCCTCCTTCTACGGTCGATCTACCAACATATGAATGTCCTGTAGATTGAATAGCCAGCTTCACATTGTGTTTACTTGCAAAGAGAACGGTTTTTTGGATATCACTTGCGTCTGATGCGTATACAATCAGTCCAGGGAGCTTAGTCACTCTTCTGTTCTGCATCAACGACGCATTTTTGTATGCAGTATCTTCAGGGTCTAGTGTTGATCCAGATAGAGAGTCTCTGAATTCTTTCAGGGCGGTTGGCGATACAATATCACAGTCAGGCGAACTCTGCGTACTGGAGAAAATAGCCACTAAAACCAATATCATCAAATTCAGAAGAACCTCGGACTTCATCCTGAAAATACAAATCATTTATCAGTGACGGAGCCAGGTTTACGTCCAAGGTTGCCCGAATTTCTAACCAAGTTATGATATTTTTGCCCGAAAAACACGCCTTTTGGGATGAAAGGGGGGGGGGGGACGCCTTTGCATGACATTATACGAAGACTGATGCAGAATAAGCATCGGTTCGCACCGACACCCGCATTTATCCTTTTATAACATCTTAAATTATCCAGGGCAGATAACATAAACACCGACTCGACAAATTTCACAATGTCAGGTCATGTGAAATTCCTCTTTTCGGTAAGATTTTTTTTCAATCAGCAATATTTAAATATTTTGAAATAAAATATTTCACTTAGATGTTATGTTAATAAAATGCTGGGAACAGAGAAAGCGTGGAAAATAGGAGATTAATCACAAATATATGGGAAATTGTTCAGAACTAATATCATGCTGTCGACATGCACGTCGGATATTTCACTATTAGGAATTACATTAGATATTATGATAGTAGAAAAGCATCTACTCATTCAAGTGTCACATCTGGTAATTCTCATTTCTCATCTCAGTTATTATTAAACAGTTTCAAGTTCTTTTCATAGTTTGAGTGTAATTCCTCACTACTACAATATCAGAACTAAATGTGCAATTAGGAGATTTAGTTAACAGTCTTTTATACCATTTCTCTTGTCATGATGCATTCAGAGCTTCGTCGTCACAATGTAACAAATTTATTTTTTTATGTTTTCGAGTCTTTAATCTACTTAAAAATTAAATAATGATTATAAAAGCGTTTATGTCGTTATTGAAATGTACTGGACATGTTTAATGTCAAATAAAATACTTTCCAACTAACTAGAAGCAAGTGGTACAGAATGTCAAATTTGTCTTTATTTGATTAGATCTAATTAAGTTGAATTTAATTCGTAATATCTGCACTGTTAAAAAGAATTCAGCTTCTGTTTTGATATTTCTAACCTTGTTAACATACAATACTGTATCGTCAGAAATAGATAAATTTGAATTTTCAAAATAATTCGAATCATTATTATTTGTCCCTTACCTGAGTTGAGTAGTTCGACGAGTTTTTGTACTTTCTGTGACGGTATAAAGTAGGTCGCCCGATATATATTAGGTACAGTCAAGTGGGTTAAAAATAGGCCTATATTGTCAATAGAGATGGGCATATTTGGTTTCGCAAGACCTAACAAAATTAGCGTGGGGAGTATTCAAGTGATATGTGGAGCAAAAGAGTCTGAAATCATAAAACTTAAGTATCAAATGGCTAGCATTTGTCACAGAACCCAGTAAGGGACTTAAAAAAACAGCCGAAATGGAAAATGTCAGCTAAGGAACAAAGGGGGCCACCGATTTTTTTCAAGATCAAAAGAGATCAGAATTGACGTTATACAACTGTATTGGCAAAAACACACACCGTTTTCTAGATGGACGCTACATAAAATAGACAATATATATGGCCAGTAGATCTAATTTAATTAATTGATTACCCAACTAAGCTCTTATCATCAAAAATACAAACAGGACAATATTGTTTTCTGGGCAGATCTGATCCTACACAATGGTGACACCAAAATAATTGTTCAGGATCCCATTTCTTTTTGATAGTCAATAAACGAGCGTAATTATCCTTTCCCCATGTTGCCTCCTTCCAATCTGATATATCTTCAGTCGGTTCATTAAAATACACCGCCTTTCCATATTTTTGCAATTCATCTCCGAAACGTAACCCGAATTTTTCACCATCGGCATCATATTTAGGATCGCCCCAGCCCAAAAAACAACTTAAACTATGAGTAGCTGTTCTGAATCCAACACTGATGGACGTTTCTTTCTCAGATCCTTGTCTCGTGGCTCCTGAAATAGAGGAATCCAACCTCAAACAAGTTTTAAGGATTCAAACAGAAAACAAAATGAAACAACATTAGCTCAGCATAGTTATGCCACATGGTTAAAATGGCGGTGATGAAAGAAAAAGGGTGAATGCAATAAGCAAAAAACAAGAATACAAATTGATAGGTAAATATTAATAAAGGCTTAATGAATAAGCTTCTTTCAACAATGTATAGAATTTTCATAAAAACGGCAAAATATACCTGCAAACTGCAGAATGGGCACAAGTTTTGTACACTAAAATTGTTTCAATTCGACTTACCACCGATGAATGTGTTAGTGCACCCCTGAAGCAGTGGATATGGTTTCGTTACTGCATGTTGAACTAATGTGTCCACCAAACTGTCGTAGTCAGTATCGTTTTGTAGCAGAGAATTATAAAGATATATTCTAGCTCCACCACGATCAGCTGGGACGTTTTTCTGATATTCCCAAAAACTGGTATATTTCTTCAGAGCAGTATATACTGGCTTAGTGGTAAGAGTAGCCATAAAGGCGTCCATTTTATTCTGGACAGCCTGTGTCCAACCACCGAAATAAACTAAATCTAAAGTCAGTGTACCAAAGTGTGTATTGTCTAACGGCATTGTGCTATACAAGGCATATCCTCCCCATTTTTCGTCCACTGTTTTCAAAAATTCGAAATATTTCTTTAAAACGGCGGCTCCTGGTGCAATGAAACCTGAGTTGAGTTCGTACATATTAAAGACAGATATTGCCGTCATCATTCCATTATTTGGGGGAAGATGAAGTTTGAATGTGAAACTCAAGACAACACCCCAAGTTCCTCCGCCGCCTCCTCGAAGTGCCCAGAATAAATCAGCGTCGTTACTATTTATGACAGTTCCATTGGTATGTTTAATTGTGGTACCGGAAGTGGAAGTAGTGACTGTACCACCATCAGCAATGATCAATTTCACCTCTAAGAGATTATCTACAGCCAGTCCAAGACTTCGGCAGATTGGACTATGGCCTCCTCCTTGTGTATAACCTCCCATACCCACACTCGGATCGGAACCTCCTACAACCACTCTTCCATACTTGTCCACCTATCAATGAAAGTATAATTTTAAAAATAATGCTAACTTCTACAAGATAAAAAAAATGCTAACTAATTACTTTAAAAATGAATTAACAAAAATCAATTAGTTATATCAATTAGTGAATATAAGTCATAGGGAAAGTGATTCTGCTATAGTTAATCTTATAGCGAATTGAATATGGTTTTATAATATTTGCTCGAAAAAGACTGAGATGAGAAGGAAGGGGTGTGAAGGAACACAATATGTATATTTTCGGGAAAGGGGTTTTCAACCTAGAGATTTTGGTAATGTGGCACTTTGTAGTCGAGCATGAAATTTTTTACAATTATGATTTACTTCTCACCGGCATGAAAAGATTTGTAAGAAAACCTAAAAGAAAATCACAAAATAGTAAGGATTTATAGTGGAATTTGATTATACCATCGATCAAGAATCCCGCAATGGGTAATAGAAAGAAAAAGGTTGAAAACCTCTGGGTTAGGCAATGGTTAGATTATCTTCTGTATCAATATGCTCACTGACTTTATATCTATACCTCTTCATAGACTCCGCCCCACATATTTCCAGTTTCCACCATAACCTCGCCATGAGGACTTCTCGTCGAATTCAACTCTACTTTGATTTGTTTCAATTTAGAGAGAATCAGCAATATTCCCCCTTCTACGGTTGATCTACCAACATATGAATGTCCTGTAGATTGAACTGCTAGCTTTAAACTGTGTTTTTTGGAAAAGACAACGGTCTTTTGAACATCACTTGCGTCTAATGCGTATACGATTAATCCAGGGTGTTCCGTCACTCGTCTATTCTGCATCAACGATGCATTCGCGTATCCAACATCGGCAGGACTAAGTGTGGGCCCGGTCAGAGACTTTTTGAAATCATTGAGTTGTGTTAGTGGTATTAATGGACACGGATGATGACAAATTATTGCGACACCACCATCAAGATACAGCAAGTGAAAAATGACTAGAATCACCACCACTTTCATTCTGAAACGAGACAAAAAAAAGGTAATTGTCATTACAATGATATTTTGTTAGTGTCTTGACAATTACTATTTACGAAATATTGACACATGAATTTAAAAATAGTTTTGAACAACTGCCTTCTCCTTTTAATACATGTCTAACTACGTAGATTGTTTTATATACTTTACAAATTACACAATATTAGAAGATAAAAAGTTCAAATCACTAAGTGACACAGATGACAATAATCCGTTCGTTCTTGATTCTTATCAGTCTTGAGACGAGTTTTTTCTTATCTTTTTTATTATTAATTACTTTCTGTTGCTAGAATTCTATATGATTGACTGTATTAAAATTGTTATTTTCGCCCGCCTGTAGTGTTCATTAGTATTTATATAAATGTTAATCATGGGTATTTATTTACTATAACGTAGCCTGGTTTCGTAATATTACTCAAGACTCCACGGCTATTTCAGCAACTGGTCAAATAAGATTCAATTTAATTTGTTCCCATTAATTCGTATACTAAGTGTTAGTACTTGTTCATAGAAAGATTTGTTTACCTTTGCCTCGCCTATTAAAGTACAATGTCCTATCGTCATTTATATAAATATAGGACATGAACAAAGTCACATGGTCTGTAACTTAAAATAGACAGCCCTTTGAACCTGAATTAAGGTAATCAGACCACAAATACATACATACACGTAGAATCTTAGATGACAATTTGTGGCGCCTCTTGTTATTCCTTTTCTTGTATTTCCACCTTGGTGAACCTTATATCATAATCTAAATACATAAAATCTTTCTAAATTAAACAGTTAAAGAAAATTACAAGCAATAGAAACTAACAAAACAAGAAAAACTCCTTCAAGATTCTACAACTGGCTTGTCAGAAATCACCCCTGCCCTAACCAAGAAAGATTTTAGAAAGTTGACAACAATTGATAAATCTTAACACTAAAGTAGATAATATATTCATATAGTTCTATTATTTTGAAATATGCCTGAAGTTGATTATTTTTAGTATAAGCATGTCATAAATGTGTTCCGGAATTGATACAGCTGTACAACCACGCCATAGCTTTATCTACATTCACGGACATCCATTTAAGCAGAAGAAATAAGAGTGAAAAATTCATATTTTGTAATTCAAGGGACACAACTCTTCAGATAGGTTTTATAAGATTATATATGTAGCTAATTTTTTTTCTTGCTTTAATTTGTTCTATAACATCTGTGCAAAAATTATGCAAATAAACCTAAAAGTAAACCAGTGGTAGTGTTTTTACTTTCTTACTGTCTTTCCTATAATAAGCTATATATGCACTGTATAAGCTTGTATACGTACAATTCTGAATTGGTCAGAACTTTTTTATTTATGAAGATAATTCAATTCTGTAAAAAGATTAAGGAACGTTGACCAAAACCAAGCCTGAACAATATAAATTACACAGAATAAGGGTCAAATTTATTACGTCACATTTACTTCGCACATAATTCAGCCTGTTTCTACTTCAAAAACCACAGTACTTCTTAAATTAATGAAAATTGCAGAAATAGAAATAACATGGAACCAAATGTTTTCAAGAATGAATCTTAAAAGACCATATATCCATTAGGTAGTGTGTTAAAGTTACAATCATTACATAACTCATTAAGGTTTATGATCCCTAAACCCCAGAAACCAAAATCAGTCCACATAGTAAATAGAAATAAATGATTTCTCTGTCTATTCAATCTGTCTTCAATATATCATTCTGCTGATATTTTCACCTCCCTCAAGTCTCAAAATAATATATATTTAGCAAAAAATGAGAAATTCACTCATTTCCATTCAAAACTCTCAATATGAAAGGCGACAGAAAACGAAAAAGTTCACATTTTTTACCTGGTTATGTAAAGAAAGTTAGTGAGGTGACACAAACTGACTACGACTATGATCTTCAATCTACCTCTGCAGTGTATGAAGACCAAGAATTGAGCTATGTGAATATTGAACTAGACTCTCCAGGTAGTTACAGGGTTTTACGACCAAGGCCTGAAAAAAAAGAAAGCAGTTTTGATCAAAATTAAATCTCAGGCAACAGGATAATCAATGTGGAAAAAAATGGTAGAAATGTGGAATATAGCCATTCAGACTTATGCAGACGAAGAGGCCGAGGTGTGTGCAGTACCACAATTTAAGATCAACACAGAAGAAAAATGGGGAATTGGATGGAAATATTCACTGAAATGCCTTAATTGTGGATACATCTCTCCTGTGGTAAAATTATACAAGGAAATCACGACTGGCAAAAGAGGTAGGAAAGCGGCTGCAATAAACATCAACTTACAAGATGGATTGCTAGACATGCCTTTAGGCAATTCAAGGACTAGGCTTCTACTGGCAGATTTAGACATTCCCCCACCAGCTGAAAGTGATATGTCCAAGTTATCCAATTATGTGAGTTCAAAGACAACTGACTTGAACAATGAAAGCATGAGAACTAAGGTGGAAGAGGTGAAAAATGTCAACAGGCGAAGAGGTGCTTCCAACCCTAATGTGATAAATGTGGCTTTGGATGGTACAATTGTCTGACCATAGGACACAGCAAGAAACCCGGACAAGGAGCATCCCAATCATTCGGCATTGCTTGTGAGACAAACACAGATAAAAAATATATCATAAGTGCTGTGTTGCAAAATAAACTTTGTTGGACTGGAGCGTGGGGCTAAGAAACACAGGCATTACTGTCAACTGTCCAGGACACGAGGGATGCACAGCAAATCTGACAAGACATGCACCTTCATCTGAGAGAGAAATGGGGAGAATAATTGGTGAAGATTTATCTATTCAAGGGGTGCTCATCAAGTTTGCCACAACAGACGGAGATTCAACGTCAGCTACCGGAATTGAAGAGGCAATGAGAACTTTACATCCTATGTGGAAAGTTGAAAGACTAGCTGACCCAGCCCATCTTAGTTCATCTCAGTTTCGCCAATGTTTTAAGGCTAATTTTAGCGACGGAATGTTCAGAGGCAAAACAAAAGTTGAAAAAACAAATCAAAAGAAAACTTTGAGCCAGGACATAAAATCTAGGTGTAGCCTTGTGATCAAAGAGATGTACTCTACTTACTGCGGAGATGTGGACAAACTGAAAAAACAGCTGCCGAAAATACTACAAGCAACTGTTATGTGCTACGATGGAGACTGTTCCAAGTGCCGTTCCAACTCCGTGGTCTGTAGTGGCGGTCACAGCAACAACTGGTGGAATCGATCCATGTTTCTGGCTTCAAACAACTTAACGAGCCTGGAAATGAATGACAATGATAAGTTTCTGTTAAATGAACTTTTGAAAATAAGATTAAGTGAGGAAGACATTGACAAAACCCGTTATAAGACAGACACTCAAAAATATGAGTCAATAAATCGATCAATAAACATTTCGCTTCCAAAGAGTGTCAAATATGAAAGAAATGCTATGGGGCGGCTATCATCGACTAATCTTCGATCAAATATTGGGATAAAGGAGGCAACACAGACAAAAGCAGAGTTTTTAGGAGCAAAATTGTCCCCTAAGAGTTTACAAGCACTTAGCAGTATTCAGAAAAAATCAGTGTTCCATAGAGATTATGAAACAAGACCAGAAGTTAAGAGAAGAAAGCTTCTCGCTCGAGGAAGAAATATCCATGAATTTGCAAAATATAAAAAATTAAATTCAACTGACAGTGGGTACAGAAAAGGACAATTAGACAATATTTTACCTAGTGCTTTGCAGCAGTTGGATGGTGATCATTCTAATTCATATTCGCAATGATATTTAAATGTATAATTTGCCTTGAAATGAAAAAAATAGAAAAATCAGTCTTTTTCAGAATAATGTGTTCTCTTTTATACTACAACTCCAAAAACTGGCAACAGAAGTGTCAAAGCCAACACTAAACTGCCCCCCTCCCCTCACCCGTTTTGGTATTACAAAATATTCATAAACATGAAAGCCAATCTACGCACATTCATGGGCTTTCTTCTATGACTGATGGGACATTGAAAGATATTACCCCATACTTCCTATTTGATGACAAAAATTAAGCCCCCTGCCATATCCTGCAGGAGGAATTTATAGCCAAACAGATGAATTTTGCAGCCTGGCACTAGTGCATGTGTTAAAGGCATCCATTTTGTGTGAAAACATGTGAAGAAAAACAAATAATTACAATTTTGATTCATTGCTGCAAAGTTGACAGGTCGAAATTTGGCTGAAATGGCGTTTATCAATAAAAGTGGCCAAAAATTCAAATTTTGGACAAAAAAATATGCAAATGTAGCCATAAAAAGTAATTTAGTCTTTATTCTACCTATTCTGAAAATTTCATACAAAATCATTCCCAACTTTTTGAAAAATATTAATTTTAAAAAATAAATGACCTTACCAGACAGGACTCACTCTACTAATTCATTTGCCATCTCTTCCCATGTTAAAACACGAAATTCAACCTTCTATAACTTTTTCCAGAAATCTCGTTTAAGCTTTCCAATATGTCGAATGAAAGCCTGACCAATGCTCAATGTCTCCTAAAAAATTCATTATATGATGACCTTGAAAATTTTGAGCTACTACTATACTCATCCGCTAGAGTTTGGCACCCACAAAACGACTATTTTTAGAATTAGCCTTCCGCCTTTAAGTCTCTCATCATCTCACCAAATCTGAAAGATGATGCAATTTCACACATCAAATTCCAAATCTAGACCAAATTTTACCCAAAAATAGGCATGCAAAAACCCCAAAACGGAGATAGAAAGAAGATTTCTAAAAATAGCCTGGACTACATTTGCATAAAATGTTTTAGTGGAGTGAGTCCAGAAATCAGGCCAGAGGAAAGTTCAAGGGAAATAACTCATCACGAAATTAATATTTTTTTGTGAAATTCCTTAACCGTGTTGATCGAGTTGTATTATAATATATGAATAATAATTAGTCTATCCCTTGTCGAGTTAAATACATAATTTCACTGTTATGAAGATATCGATAAGCCTGCCACAATGCTTAGAGAATCACTTTCGCCAATTATCAACTCCTAAAGAGTACTGAGAGAGTCTTAAGATTATCTTGGAGAAGTGCCAACCACTGATTTTATTGTATGTCAATTTTACGGTAAATTTCTTTGAGGGAATTGTATTAATTTCAAACGTAAAATCACGGAATATATTATATTTCTCAGGGCCCGCAGACATTCTTAGACAAATAACATGCATATGAAATATGTGTTTTTTTTAAATATGTGAAATGAGAGGACAAATAATTTAAACTCTGAAGTCGCTGTGGGAGTGATTAATTACGTAGTCATTGAAGAAAAGTGAAGGAATCATAAAAAGACCGATGGATACTCACACAGAGTGCTGTGCAGTTTAAACATACCCCAATAGTGGGAAACCCAAACAGAGTATCATAAAGGTAAGGGCCGAAGGTTTGTTGGTGTGAGGAGGGGGTGGGGGGCTTGGCTAGCGCTTGTCTGTCCGAGCAACCTTCTCCTACCCGGTTCAGTACGCCTATGTAATCCTGGCAAATTATACATGTACCTCATACTCCTTTAATAACGTCGTCTTTTTTTTAAATTGTTAACTGAATATCGACATTCTGAAAATATAACGAGAATAGGATAAATTCCATTTTTGTTTACCGCACGACTCCATTGTATAGTATTCCATTTTGTCAGTTTTGAGAAAAATGACCAATCTTGATGGGTAAATGTAGTTCACAAAGAGGAAAACAGATATTGAAGTTAGCATAATAATGCACTAATAGTGATAGTAAATGCACACTGACATTGTAGTGTTAGCATTCTTCTGGCTTTCGGCCCAAAATCATAAAAAAGCAAAACAATTTCTTGTCTTATATATGATTACCGTCTTACTGACCTTGTAACACTTTCTACTGTGTTGTATTGCAGGAATATGAAACTAAACATCCATTTGCAGATTCATTAAAGATACATTGAAAGCTGGTAATTGAAAAGGAAAAGTAAAAAGTTGCTCTCATGGCCAATTTTCCCCAATATGAATGAAGAGTTTGGATTTCTGTAATTACCCATAAAAGAGTAGAAACAATTATAGAAAAAGATAAATAATAATCAACTATAATTCATTGAATGCCATAACCTTTTATACAGTGTAAATCGTTTAACTTTTTAACAAAACATAAAAGTATATATTGTTCAATATCATCTAATTCATTCAATTATGTAAAATGTTGCGTCAATATAGAATATTTAGTTCAAACAATATGCACAGTATGATATACCTCCTGTCTATGTAGAATGATGTAATATTATCTTTTCTTGGTGATCATCATCAGGAATGTCTATAGTATATAAAAATTGAACAAGAAACTTGTAGAGAGTTAAACATGGTACTTCACGTAATGTATCATTATATTATCTGGCTTTATTTGAAGTTCCGTACAATATATTCAAGAAAGGAAGTGAAAATGACTATTTAGTTTGCCGAAATAATCAGGATAACATAACATTTTTTCAACATTCATATTAAAGCAGTGTTAGCAATAATCAATTAGTTATTGACGGATAAATTTTAATTTGGATCTTAAGTTCCACTCATATTCGAATGCAACTGTTTCAACACTCGCGCTAGAATTACAACAAACACTGTAACAGGTTGAATTACGAAAACCTAAAAGAGATATCAAGTGGTTTCGTCTCAAAATCATGGTGCAATTTGGTAATGTCAAAATAACTGTTATTTACATTTCTAAAACTATCATGGAAGACGATTCGCCGAATTTTGGAACGGAGAGCACTTATAGAGAAATATCAACCAATGGTAACGCCTTTGTTGGTACAGATATTAATAGCTTGGTTCTTCAAACGATAATAGGAGAAAGTTTTGAAAACAGTGCCAGAAACAAACAGCCTGAAGAATGTATATCAAATGATTCAAATAGAAACACAGTGGGTGTTTACAATGACGAGCGTGATGCCAATGTACCAAGTCGCACAGTAAACTCACATTCGATGGAGTCTACAGAAATGGATAGTAAAGGGGTTGAAAAGGGGCATGACGAGACCAGTTCTAATAATTGCGCAACAGAATCCAATGTTTTAAATCCAGACACATCTTCAACCACCAGCGTTGATGAAAATGCTACAAACGTTACTAGAAGATCACAGTCCTGTGAACATAATAAAGTGCTTCAAAATAACCGACCCATAGATACCGTTGTTGATGATGTTACACAGAAGATAACGGCTGAAATACCATTCGAAAGTGCTGAAAAGACAGAATCGATCGAACCCACAGAAAAGGTCGAGAGCAAATGCGGGAAAACAGCCAAAGATTCAACTGAGGATAATCTCAATTCTGACAGAAAAGAAATCCTGAAGTTGAAAAAAGATTTGGAAAGTGTTCGTGCCGAACTTCTCCAAGAATTAAGTTCGGTAGATGATGAGAGATTGGTGATGCAAGAATCCATTTTGATGGTACAGAATAAGATTTACCAACAACGGCGAGTTTTGTTGAAATGTCTAAATGATCTGACATCTGGAAAGTATCAGCAAACCAACAAACATTCAGAGCACCAAGAAGGGGAAATCAACCAAACGTTTGGAATCCTCGAAGATAGAAAAGCAGATTTGGAAAATTTAATGGGTAAATTACCACGAATGGCTGAAAAGTCTCACAACTATAACGTGCCTGATATAATAGAGGCTGGGCAAAAAATTCTAGACGAGTGTAAAAGAAAGCTTACTCCCCTGAAGCTGTCGTATTTAGAGTTCAACGAAGGGGAGGTGAATTTCGAAGGACTTAGTTCTATGATGGGATCTCTAAAAACTGTTGGTTATAGTTCAGAGGATCAGAATGCTATCTCGGCTAGGCTTATAAACGGGGTTGTACCAGGGCTGCATTCTCGAGCTCGAGTACGTGAAGTCTCTGTGGAATCTACATGTACGCAGATAAGTAGCGGTGACTTGTCGGATCAGTTTACGGTTTCGACTCAAACTGATTTCGATGGCGATAAAGGATGTGTTGGTCCAGCGGAAGGAAAGCTGATTTTACGAGTGAATGTGGAGGATATTGAAAGCAATATTGACCGATGTTGTGAGAGTACGCCGTTAGATCTGCTGGGACTATCATGGAGAGTTATGGCCAACAAACACTGGAGAGATCAGCTCCAAATTAGGCTTTATTACAAAAATATCGAACATATAGAAAAATGTGTGGAGTACGTGGAATATGGTTATACTTTTAAACTTGTGAATCATATTAATGATACGTGGTCAATTGTGAAAAAAGAAAGTCATAAGATCGGACGTGATTCGTGGTGGGATAGTGTTATAGGATGGGGACGATTAGAGGATCCTAAGTGTGGTTATGTGTTAAATAAATGGTTCACAATAGAATCTACTGTTTCTGTTATTGATGTGAAGTTTTTCTAATTTTGTTTCTAGCTAGGTGATGGTGAATCCATAGACAATCTGGAGGAGGAATATTACGTGAACAAACTTTATTTTCAGAATGCAAATCTACGACAACGGACCACCACCTTAGATTTGTAACAAAATTTATAGTGGTGCTTGCATGGAACAGTACATCAGTGAGGTACATTTTTGTTTGTAACACAGAAATATTGAAATATTCTATAAGTAGACAAAATTATGGTTAACCACATTCTGAGATGTAAAGTAAAGTAACAGTTTTTATTTTTGTTCATGTGCCAAAGAAAATTTCTCTTTACGACAAATACAACCTTCATTATATAAAGTGAAGGTTACATCTCCTTGATTTCACGTTGTCTTTATTTCGAATGTTAGATCGACTTACTTATCTAATGAGAAATAGAACGAAAAATAGCATAAAGTGACAGAAATATGTGATAATAGGGGGATTTGTTCTGAACTTAGCATTAACTGAAAGAAAATATTGGACGTGATAACTTTATTAAGATATTTCAGATGGTTGTATAATTGATTTTCTCTTCGTGGATTGAATTAAATTTTTTATATTGACATCAATGCTTTTCTCTGTATAAATATAGGCATATAACTAGTTAAAGTTCAAGTCGTAAAAGCAAAAAAATCTAAATGAGTCTTATTACATATCCCGGATCTTTCACGAGGAAATGAATGGCATTTATCGATTAATAACTCTGTTCTTGGGACTCCACTTGAAAGTTAAAGTAAGGGTGCGGAAATATGTATCTTTCATTACAAACGATGCTGACCTATCCATCCGACGTGAGTACAAAAGAAGACAACCCTGGTTACCAAACCTGTCCGAGCTTTAATGTCAGGTAGCGAATTATATTCCAATTTTGTTTTATAGCCAAAATAAGTCCGAAATTTGCTGGAAAATTGCATTTCTGCATGGAAAGTGGAAATGTTCCTGATACATATACAAAGACTTGAAAACCGCTCTAAAATCCCTACAACTTTTGGTTTTAGAAAAGAACCACCCGCACCACCATTTCGACATTAAACAGATTCCATACAATGAAATTGCTTTACTGTCTGAAACTGACTTGCAGCAGAATAACTGTGATAATATTAAACATGATTTAAAAGGTCGAGAGTAACTCGAGGGTTAGCGAGAGATTTATAATAACAAAAAGTTTTCTTAATTAGCATTGAGAAAACTAGGACACCATTTCCCTTATAAATAAATACATGTAAAGAAATTCTTTCCGGGCATATATAACATTCTAAAATGTACAGACCAAACAGAACATGACCAAAAATTTATACTTGAATGCAACGATACGATTCACTGAAATGTTAAAACCATCAAGTTAATCATTATAATGTTCTTAAGATACACAATTCTTACATGTATCGCGGCCTAATAGTTCCAATTAGTGAACCAACAGAACACTAAGAAATGGAAGGAACGTTTTCAAATAATTCCAGTGCGAACTGTATATACAAATTTATAACATACATATTCGTTATAAAATATCAAAGAACGTTATAACATATTACAATTATTGACAAATCTTATAAACTTAACGAAATTTATCGATGCCTTCAGTAGAATGATGCAGATTGAAGCATTTTTAAAACTGTAATAGATCGCCGTCGTTTATTAAAAGTGACAGATTCCCAATGAAACATCGATCATCGAGGAACTAGTTCATAAAGCCAAGAATTAACTTTACATGTGAAATATGGATTCTTAACAACTAGGTAAGGAGAAAATTCCATGTCCCAATGTCTAGTTGACATGTGGACTTTTGTAAATATCCACTATCACCATTGTTTCACAGTGGGGAATACATTTCTGGGAAAAGCGAGCCATGCTGAAGGACAGGCATAGAGATCGATAGATGCTATCTAAACGTCAACTTTCATCTCATTTTTTTGTCTTATGAGTAACATAAAAAAATTACCATGGCAATCTTGATCGGAAACACTTGTAGTCATATTCGCCACAGTGCTAGATCAATCCCAGAGTTTTCATCGTTCAAGGCTGGGCAATTTTTGAACTGAACTTAAGGGTTAAGGGTCCTCTGTGTTTGTAGCTTCTTAAGTGACTGGATGTCTGTGGATGCTATTGTAACCCTAAGCATAATAAACAGATAATTATGCTTCAAGCAGCAATTATGTCATTACCCCTGTGTTAAAGGTTATTTCATTCTCATCACACCAATCACCCAGCAGTAAATATTAGTGAGATACTTTACTTTAATACGATTCAACCCAAACATCTCAATTGTTTTAGAATATTATTGATAAAATCTCTTTTTTGTTAATTGGAGTAAATGAACTGTTATTGTGAACCTAAGGTTTTAATTATGGTTTAAATTTGGCTTTAAGCATCCCTAGAGATGTCATTGTAAGCTGATCACCAGAATGTATTTTGTCTATATCTTTCTACCTATATTAAAAATATCATATAATCTTTTCTCACAACATTTCTTGAAATTGTTTCCATAGTAACTAAAGACATTAGATAGAGTTTGTTGACTTACACTGCGTTAATATACTAGGTGATCGACATGGTGTTATGTCATAATATTGTAAGTTGATTTATTCATAGAAAGTAGCCTCGTGTCAGCCGGATGTGTTGGCTCTGCAGACAGGCTCATTAAAGTGTGGAGGATAATTGTACACGATCCATACGGAAAGCTACCCGAAATTCGTAGGGGTAACACCTGAAATATCAGTGATGTGCCACAATCTAATTGAAATGAAATTAAAGTTTCGTATCTTTTTAATTTTTAATCACAAGCTTTCAAAATACTACCTTTGGGATAGGCTTTTGGCAGAAAACATCTTAGATTACAATGTAGATATTAATAATACCAGAAAACAAAAAAGATAGGAAATTGTAATCTAATTAAATTGTGATTTGACCAAATCATATCAGATTTCTGGTAGTATGGAAAGAGGTGTAGCCCATGTTTGATACTGAGGCAATCGAGTATTGATGTTGTTATACTGCTTCCGTATGTTTTTATTTTAATCATTGGACTTTAAGGAAATATCACTCTCTTTGCCTTGTTGGACTCCATCAAAGGGAATAAGGGAATCTCAGAATGAACTTACATAAATTCAAACTTACTGCAACAATTCAAATGCAATGCAAGAAGAATTCAATCCCTAGTTGTAAGTAGCAAAAAATAATAAAACAAATATTTAATCATGTTTTATTGTGGTTGATTCAAGTTTGGTCTGCCATTATTACAACGAGGTCTTATTTCTTAGCAGTATATTTATCGCTGTTGGGATTCAGCTGATTGCTATGATTGTCTAAATCTGCTTTATCTCCTGGAAATAAAGGATCAAAATTGTGTTAATTTCTAATGGAAAACGGGTATATCAAAACCAATATACAAATCACATGGAAAAATCTGATATTATCTATCAAAAAATGGCATGTGCCTACCAAAACTATTATTCAAATCACCAGATGAAAACTGGAATATACCTATCAAAACTATTATTCAAATCACCAGATAAAAACTGGCATGTGCCTATCAAAACTATTATTCAAATCACAAGATAAAAACTGGCATGTGCCTATCAAAACTATTATTCAAATCACAAGATAAAAACTGGCATGTGCCTATCAAAACTATTATTCAAATCACAAGATAAAAACTGGCATGTGCCTATCAAAACTATTATTAAATCACAAGGAAAAACTGATATATACCATTATTTAAAGCACTAGGAGATAACTGATATATAGCTTTCAAAACCATTATTCAAGTCACAGGGGAAAATTATATATATCTATCAAAATTCGTATACAAATCATGAGAAGAAAACTGATAAGTTGAACCCCTCTTAGCGGCACCCCATAGGACTAGCAAATACATCGGTTTGGAGATGCTGCACTGTCACTGATATATATATATATATCATTAAGTATACATTACTTATTGGTTTAATGAATTAAGAAATATCACTTATATCGAGTGGCCGAGAAAAAACGTTCACACTTATATATATATATATCATAACAATTATTCAAATCAAAAAAAAAAAATTCAGAACAATACTGACATATATCTAACAAAAATTTTATACATTACACGAAGAAAACTGATTTATTTCGGTCAAAACCATTATACGAATCACAGAAAATTGACGTATACCTATCAAAGCTAAATCATAAAGAGAAAGCCGATATGTACCTATCCAATGCATTTTACAATCAAAAGGAGAAAAACTGGTATATACTATCAATGATATTATTCAAATAGTGCCAAAGGTTGAGTTTGTTATATTTAGTTTGCGAAAGTTATTTTTGTGTAATTGTGTATTTATTAAAGATATTAAATGAAATTACCTGTGCCAGAATAACCTGATGTGTGACCCTGGTATTTATCATTGTTCGGATTACACTGGTCCGACTTGTTGTCATTGGACCCTTGATTTCCTCTTCCGCTCATTACTACAACATCACAATAATAGGTTACCAATGTACTCGAATTCGCAACGATCAATCGCAAGAGTAGCTAAAAATTTGGTTTTCAAAAAGCATCTTGCATAGCAGGGGATTTTAACCTTTTTCTTTCTGGAGCCTTAGTCGAATACGTTACCCCCTTTCCCCTCTAAATCCCTGCATTCTTTTTGAAGTCGTAGAGCATAGCCTGACCGAATAGAAAAATTTAAGTTATAATTTAATGCTAGACTACAAAGTGCCTATATACCATAACCGCCAGGTTGAAAACACTCCTAACTTAATCGAGCAACATTCATCAGCATGAATAGGCGATTCGCCTTCACCTAGCAAGCACAATGGTTACAAAAGATTTAACCTATTAATATTAATGCTTTTGGTTAATTTCAATGTTAAAAATTCTCACCTGATTATTTCGTTTTTGGCTGCAAGGCTGATGTACTGTTCAAGTTTATCAAACAAATGACACTGCGTGGATTTTGTTTTCCTTTTATAGATGTCATTCTTAGAAATAAACGCCCATATCGTGATATGTTAAATAAGATTTCGTATTTCTACTTTCGATTTTAAATGTGGCGAATCGTATTGAATAAAATTCCGAGAATTTCTTATCATATAAACATTAGTGGCAAGGGTAACTATTTATGGTACCCTACTTTTTTTAAAAAGGCCCACATCCATGTAGTCTGTCATTGCTTATTATTTCTATTGAAGTGACGATTGAATTTGAAACCTAAAGAGGACAGAGGCGGAGTCAAAGGGGTGGCAGACCACCCCCCTCGCAGCCCCAAGAGCATGTTTTTCGGGCAAAAATCTCATAACTAGGTTAGAAATTCGGACAACCTCAGGTATTTCGCCCTCCCTCTGACGTAAACCTAGCTCCGCCACTGGTTAGTGAAATAGAGTTCAGGTAGAATAGTTAGTTGTTCTCCTTGAATATCACGAGAAGAATCATTTCTAAGAAATCACAACACATATTATTCAAAATAATATTCAAATTTCAACCTGTGCGGGTTGAGTCATGTTTGGGCGAAATAAGATATTTTTCCTGGTAGCACTTAAATACATATAGTAAAATCTTGCTTCAGCAAAACTCTACTCAAGCAAATTTATTGAATCGAATTCTCATTGCGATTTTATATGGAGTCAAACTGATCCAGTTTGATAAAGAAGTATATGCCATCAGAAGAAATACTAATGTGTTAGTCTTTGCTACTTGAAACAGTACTGAGCTATTGGTAATTTTAGCTGCATGGCTATCAAAAGACAATGACAACTATATGGGCAATTTTGATGGTTTGCACTCAGTGAGGTTTTGGCTTGGACTAATACTTTCAGTAAAGTTAAAGTAAGTGATTATAATTTCAGCCTTTTTCAAAGGCTATGCAACCATTACTAGTTCTATGGTGGAAGATCTCAACATCAGAATGGAGGTCAACGATGTATTTGAATAATGTAAATAGACGTTATAAAATATTTCTATTTTCCATCTCGGAACATTTTTAATATGTCACTTAAAAATTTCATCTGTCTCAAATTCCTTTACACTTCAGTACTCCTTATAATTCTTTGAACCTTTAACATATAGTTCTATGATGCATAAACGATTTAAGTTCAAAGCACTTAAACGATACAAATTGAGAGCATAGTTGCATATTTTTTATGTGAAACAGTTTCTTCTAATAGATAAAATGTTGATTTTTAGGTTTTAGCACAAAATGAAAAAGTACAATAGCGTTATATGAGCGTGATTGTATGTAGTGTACTAAATGAAGAAAGGAGACACTTTTTAAGATTGACTAAAGTATTTTATTCTCCGAGCTTTTCGTCGTCGTCGAGACGATTTCTTTGGATCAGTATTTTACCAGATGAACAAGTTTCGACGACGACGAAAGCTCGTAGAATAAAAAACTTTAGTCACTCTTAAAAGGTAAAGTGTTTTCTTACTTGTTTTATTATTTTATAAACGTGGTTTCCAATTATAATTGTAAACATGTTCACTTTAATCCATGAAAATGAAAATAAAACACAATGATCTGGTATAGTTTGTAAGTTACTAAGAATTAAGTTTCTAAGAAAGAAAATTATAGTTACGCTATGTCAACCTTTTTGCAATCAATCAATAATGGTTTGTATCATTGTGAGAATTAACCATGAATACACTAGATCTTTTTTCAATATTTACACGCAGACAAGGCGAGTGAGAGGGATATGTGCGATACCACTATATATCTAATTATCTTACATGCTATTCATTAATGATTCCTTCTTGCAGCTTCACGAAGCTATAACCTTCACGAAAACCTTCATTCAATATTCTTAAAATTGACATTTTACTTAAAGATGGGTTTCCTTATTTTTTAGTGTCAAATTAAGCAAACTATTTGATAAATTGGTGATTCTGGTGAATTATCATGTATTCTTAATCATATCCTTATCTTCTTATTGCTGCATATAATTAACAGTTTTAACCAATCATAAATGTCCTTGTATGTACAGTCTGGATAAAGAAAAGAAGACTTTTTGACCTTTCTTGATCGATCATGCCGCTTTTTTATAGGTTGAAATTTTTTTTCGCGTATATTTGTGAATACTATACAACAAAATCTAGAGAAATGTGCCCTTAAACGTATCTGAAAGTTTTAGCTAAAAAATCAAGATAAAACTTTTAAACGCCAAAAAGATTTAAACGCATACGTAAGGTTTTGTAAGTTTTTTTTATGCTTTTTGGAAGTTGTTAGAAAACCAGTATACGAATTGGAGTAAAATAACGCTTAATAGTAGAGAAATATGTCTCCTACATATTCTAAATGTTTCATCTAATAATATGGAGCCATTATAAAGCCACACACTAAAACTAGACCAAACTGCTTAATTAACCCTTTTAAAACAAACCCAGTTTGATAAAGAAGATACATAGATATAAATAACATACTTGCGTTGTTCATAATGAAAAATTTTTACGAAAAAAGCGGAATGCGCCTTTAAAGACGATCAGCTGGCGCATCGATAACTATGAATGAAAACCTTGCATCTTACTCACTCTTTTATATAGTTATGAGTTCCATGCGAGGGGTTAACAAGCTCATAGAGGTTGTGGCTTTGTTCAAGAGGCAATAAAACGTTGTCTGTAAAATAGACTTTATCAATACATTTTGTATTCATTTTTCCGAGTGAGAATACTTTGAAGGTGCTCGTTTCAGTTAATTAACTCAAAATATGCACCCTCGTTGTTTTAAACCCCAATGACCATCAATAAGTCATCTTTCCTTAATAACCACGATCCTATCTAATAAAATTATATACTATGAGGAAAGGAGTTTGTCAACTCTTCGTAAAAAAGGCTATGGGAACTCTCTGATCTGGACAACCATTATTAATGAATAAATGGTACTGTGACAAGATACATATTCTGGTGATTGTAATCAGGTCTGTAATTAATCGTTAGCTAATATAGATGGACTGGACTGAAATTGAGTGTTATAACCAAGGTTAAACGGTCTACTCTTCGACCCTGATGTCCAGCGATTTATAAGTAAAGTAAAACCATAATTCATTCAATGATGTAAATGCAGACTTGTTCATAACGATCTCTAAACATATTCATTAAACAGAGACTATGAGAAAAGAAGGCAGACTGCATCCATCAAATGAAAGTTTTACATCTTGGTTTCGGAAGATCCTGTGTAGTTGCTCGTTAAAAGCAGAGCCTTTTAACCTGTGTAAACTAGTGTTTTTAATCGACTTAGTATTCGAGCGCAACCACTCGAGGTTGTCTCGGTACAGGTATCCAGCACACCTTACTTCACATCGTACCTAGTGTGAAGGGCATTCGAAAGAGAGACTGTATGCTGCACGCTTACAAATGCATTGATGTAGTATTGTACGATTGTTTGTCATCGAATCAAACATCGTTTTTAGAATAAGCCTTCGTTCTGTCGACATCGTATGCAACAGTACCATATTCGAAACCACCAATCTCGTGATCTCGTGATTAAACATATTTAGACTAGTTTCAATTTACTTAGTCTGACATCTCATTTGGAAAAGAAAGAAATATCCATTAATTCAGGATTCGCGTATCACCAGACTTAATTAAAGTATTACAGATGACCAGCTTGTTTCCAGGATAACGAAAAACATAGTACCTAATTACATAATAACGAATAATTCTGCTGGTTAAAATCAAAACAAAAACCGATTAGTCAAATCAAATCATCAGTATTATAATCAATCAGAACAAATTGAAATAGAAAATACATTTCAGGTACATGTAATGTGGGTCAAAAGCTGAACGGGATCATCTGATAGGGTACAGAATGACAAGTTTTCTTTGTACACAAGCAGTTAAGAAACTTTTCTAGCAATGCAAACGCTGCATTAAATGAATAAATAAACCATACACTAACGACCCATTCCGCAATAGCTATTTCCAATAGCTAAAACATATTTGCAACACACTGGCCAATCATAGAGACAGTATTTCATAATGAAAAGTTGTATCAAGCTTAATTCTACCTTGCGCAAAAATTGCTCGCCAATAATCTTACATCGGATTTGATTTTGTTGAATCTTAAGGACCAACGTATGAAATCCCAGAGAGTTGAATACATGTATATTAGAGAATCTATTTCTACAAGTAATTAGTCTTAGTAAGACAGGCAAAATCAAGAAGCAGGAAATAAAATGTCTATTGTAGGCCTACATTAGGGAAAAGTGAAAGAGATTCACGGACCACTGCGATATCAATAGGGCGTCAAACTGTTCAGAAATTTAAACCCCGACTGTTCTTTCACAACTAAATTGTAGATATAACGAGCAGGCGTTTAACACCCCCTCCCTTTCATGCTCTATGCGGTAATTTAAGAAAAGATATGTTGATAGTCATATTAAAAATATAAACCAGATTCTGCCTGATTAGACCAATATCGATCGCCTCTTCAGCTTCACACTTGATAACCATTGGTCGATTCCCGTTGTCATGGCAATGATGTCATTTCGTATATTATGATAATAGCTCGTGGAACCAAAAGGACGGAATCCATTGGAACTGTCAACCTGTTTTCTCGAATGGTATTCCTGTTCTAAAAACATCAGGAATTTTGAAAATCTGTGCTCGGTGACACCAGTGAAAGTTCCAGTTATCGTTGAGGATAATATTGGAATTAAGAACGATTTTCGTCCAGGAAACAGTGAGATTTTCTGTTACCGTCTTCTTTTAGAAGGAAAGAAAAATCGATATTGAGTGAGTCTAGAGATTATTGTTTCTGTGTTGACTAAAAATTGAGTTCATCACGTCGACTTACTAACTAAAATTAAAATGAAGACGGAGAATTTCTAAGATTTAGACTGTTCATTTGATTGTGATACGATTTCTTGAGAGTAACACCGGTCGTCTGGATTTTTATAGCAATATGGGCACTGTTCTCTCTTTTTCTCCCCGACCCCGAAAACCTCTGTATGAAGACATAAACCTCAATAATTTCAACTATGAGGTCCTCAACAACGTCAAGAATCAGGCCAAGGAAAAGAACTTTAAAAGGCACTCTATATTTCTCAGTGCTTTAAGCTGGAAGAAATTCACGGTCAATCCCAAAAAGAAGGATAAGACTCATTTGAAAGGATCGAATTCGGCTTTTCTCTCCAGTAAATTTGATAATAATTACAATTCAGAAAATATTAACAAAAATATACAAAAGTCCATTTCTTGCTATAACTTAAAATCCACCAGCGTTGAAGAACCCAAAAGCCAAATAATAAATACAATCAAAACAGCGAAGAAATCAGAAAAATGTGCCAGTCCCAAACGAACAGTGATTCAAGCGTCCACTTCGGAACTACTTAAATGTCTAGGGGAGTACTTAAAACGGAAATGTAAAAAGATCCGCCATTTGGAGGGCAGTGATGTTATTCTGTGGATGAGAACAGTAGATAGGTCGTTGTTACTACAAGGTTGGCAAGACATAGCTTTCATTAACCCTGCTAACGTGGTATTTGTGTACCTGCTTATTCGAGATATGGTCAGCGGGGATATCGTAAATGAGACTGAATTACAAGCCACAGTTTTAACCTGTCTGTACTTGTCGTATTCCTACATGGGCAACGAAATCAGTTACCCTCTAAAACCATTTCTAGTAGAAGAGGATAAAGATCGATTCTGGGATCGTACCATTGTGATTGTGAATAAACTGAGCCCATCTATGCTCCGAATCAACCGTGATCCAAGCTTCTTTACCGAAGTATTTTCAGAACTCAAGTCGTATTCTCCGTGTGTATAAAAGAATAACCTAAAGTCCCAATTAATTGCGTATTTGTATATTGCTTCTGTACATAAAACCCATGAAGGTCAGAGGTCAAGCAAAATGAACAGAGAACTGAAGCAACCACCCTCAGCTTGACGTGTGTGCTGTGCAGATGATGTTGCTACATATTTTGCGGTAGATTAATAAAGATAACAATTAACACCCGTACAATGTTTATAGGTTACTTTATATTGATTGTCCAGCTGAAGACAGTGAAAATCCTTCACTTATTTAGAAACGGAACCTTTGGACATAGTCATAAGTTCCACCAATGAGGTAACTGATAAGTCCCCCCCCCCCCCCCTTTACTCTGAAAGGAACTAGGTCAAGTGTGTTGATAGCATTGCACATAATGAATAACAGTGTATGATATTTTCTCGTATCTTAAAAGAATTTGTTGTTGTAGTTATTTGTGTGACTGCCTAGAGCTAGGTGTGTATGAGGAAGCTGTCTGTCATTATGCTGAAGTATTATTTTATCATTGATAACATTTTCCTAGAATTTCAAATTTGACTGCAATTCAACGAAACTTTGAACCTGATTCTATGAAGTTATAGCTATATTAATTTAAGTGATTGATTTTGTAAATGTGCTATAAACATTAGCCTATTTATGACCGGGCGTGAAAGCCATGTGCCATTTTATCTGCATTGTTATTAATAGCTGTTATAACCTTCTGTCAGCATTTAAATGTGAAGGAATTCAATGAATCATCTCGAAGATCCAGTCTGTCGGTATACCTTTATGACAACAGAGTGGTTGATGAACAAGCCTACTAATAGGGACGCCATGTTGATTACCAATGAAACGTGAAGTTGAATTATTCATAATGCCCAGATAAAGGCTAATACATCGCTCTTTTATTCCAGGTCATGGTCGCTCTTGTGCTGGTTTTATTAATCATATTGATTCATTATTTCAAATTGTACCTTGATCCCATTTAAGCCTGTATAATCGTACAAGAATTGTAATATCGTTTGAATATGCATATGAAAGATAACGGTAAATCGATGTTCCATCGAAGAAATACGAAAAAGAGAACAAAAAATTCAAATTACCAGGTTATTCATGTAAGTTTTTCTACAATCTTAATCTTGTGGTGGTTATTGAACCTGATATCAAATCAAATATGATGAACAACAGAATTATTTAGTTCCTACTCTTTTTTCGTTTTCACCTTAGAATTATTTTTTTATATCAAATTTCTGGGTAATATATTTTGTATTGAGTATTGAGTCAGGTAACTCGTGACTAACGTGTTAATTTGAAAAGATAACTCTATTAATGACATCATAAACATTAATACATTTGTTATGACAAGCACGAACATTTCTTTCTTTATGATTTATATGTTGATTTCTGATTGTAGACTCGTGGCTTAGTTCCATGTCCCAGTCTATACATTGGAGCATTATTGAGATCATTTCTGAAATTTCTTGCTCACAATGCAAATTACGTGAATATTTATATTGTAGAGGCAATGTCAAGGTTTATATTTACGTGCAGGATCATACGAGTGGGACTGGGCAAAAAAATCGTTAACGGAATGTATCGATCTAACAAGTATTTTAGGAAAACAGACAGACACGGGGCTAAATAACGCTAAAAGGCTCGTCACGGCTATATAACAATGTATCAATATCAGAAACTAAAGGATAGAAAGCTATATTTCAACTGTTATCAGACAAATAAATTTCACTAACTGGAGTATTGATTTTCCCGCCATTTCTATGAGCAGAAGTCAATCGATATTGTAGTTAGTATGAGCAGACGAGATGTGTAAATTATTCCACCAGAGACCTAGAGGTCGAAATAACTCAGGAGTGTTGGATTTCTGCTTAGTTACAGATTACAGATAAATAACCATAGGAACATGACTTCCTGTAATTGCTAACAAAATATCGCATTCGATTACTTTATAATGTGGAAATTTATTTAACGACTGATATATAAAAATAGATGTTAACATTCTCTTAAAATTAAATCCAATTAAATCGTTCATTCGAAACATGTCGGTAGCATGCGATGATTATTATATGAAATATGATGATGATAAGCAGAATAGAGTACAATCATTAGACATCACTTTTAGCATTTTCCCCTCTATCCCCTCAAAATCTGATAAGTTATTCATATGCATTGTTTTACAATTTGTCTGAGAGAATGAGTGATTGACATGTGATAGACTTGTCAACTTATTGTCAAAATATGTGATAATATTGAGTTTTGTTTAAATATTGTTTGTAAATACTGTATGCTTTACTTTGCAGTTCTCGTGTATGCGCTTCCATCAGAACGTATAATGGCATCTTGAACCAACACCAAGTATCAATAATATTTTATATTACAAAACAAACTAATTAGGTATAGGTTATCAACATTCATTTTTCTGTTTGTGTCAAAAAGGAAAGTCATTGTTCGTTATACATGATTCTAACTGTTTGGGAACTTTCGATTTCTTTCGACAGAGAAAACACAAATTTGACCAGCTTATCTTTTGTGATGTGATAGTTTAAATGAAGGTGGTCAAATTGTTTTCTCTGCATTTCGTGGTTGCTTGAGTGTAGCCTGTTGTTGCAATAGGACGTTGGTTCATGTTTTTGTTTTACCAATGGGGTTCTAATACTTTTTTGAATTTTAATATCTTGAGTATATAAAATATATCATTGATACAAGATAAGTATGATCAATGGATGTAGACAGGTATTGATTCATTTCGGGCAATCAATCGTCAACATTCTAGACATAAAACTCTATTTCCGGTTATATTTTCAATATAAATGATAAGCAATATAACTGAATACCAAACATGTAATTAAGGTTTTTTAAGGGGATCATACAGCTGCATCGGCAAAGAACGTTCCCACCGATAATAAATGGATATTAAAAATCCTAACGAAATCTAAAGTAGCGTATCGGTTTTATGTGTATTCAAATCAAAATATGATTTTCGAAAATTGTACTTAATGATCCAATGGTCACACTTAATTGCATTATTTCGTTTTAGAATATATTGTCATGGAAACGATTATGAGATGAAACGAAATAATACCCATAAAACTTACAATGTTTACATTTTGATATTACTTCTTGTTTTTCTTTATTTGTTAAATAGTAATTAATATTTGCTAACGAACTATTTATGATCAATTTAATTTGTAAGGATATTAATATATTTTAAAATGTACAAAACTATTTATTCAAGAATGTAAATAATATTAATATTTTATTTTAATTTATTATATAAAATTATAACCTTCATTTTATTCAACGCTGTTTGTTTAAAGTGTAAATAAATTGGAATATGCACCAGCTCAAAATAGAAAGAATTCGAGAGAAAAAAAAACATTTCTCCCTTTAAGAACTTACTCATTAATATTTGTAAATTACGTTAAAAGCATTCTTGGTTTTTCATTAACGTCAATGGACGGAATAATTCATGTTTTAAAAACTTCCTTTGTTTTTAATCTTTATTTAAAAAAAAATAAGGCGTTTTTCATTTTTTTGAAACCACAACGTTCAGCTTTATTCTGATTTAGATTATTGTACAAGAGTTCAAACGGGTGCATATTCCCCACTTTTTTTTATGTTAAGGCCGCAAAGATGTTATTGTCTTTATGTATTTATGGTTATTCCGCCTCGTGTTTGTACAATTTGTTATCATGATCAGCAGAAATAAATCAATGTTTTTTTCAATTAGTTTTGTGTCTTTAGATCTTTTCTTCAATAATTAAACCCATTACCATCAATAATTAATTCATATTTGAACAACGTTACCCATTCTAGATATCTGACTATTACGAAATTGATCAGAAGGTTATGGCTCGATGCCCATGTTTCACTATAGCTCAAAATATATCTGTCAAATATATTAGTCAAATTCTTAATATATACATTTTCACACGTGCTTATCTTCTCGCAAGACCTAGTCAAGTCGTTTTGTGATCATAAAATACTGGCAAAATTTGTTTTATCCTGAATCTTAATCCGTTTTGTGCTTGCTTTAAGTCCCTACTGAAATCTTATCCAGATCCCCGAGTTGAGCAAAGCACAATTGCTGGGTTTGGTCTAGATATTCCGGCTATTGTCTTGGCATCTTTTGGGGATGACTACACAGGAATTAGACCGATCAAGTAGTTTTCTATGGTCTTCTTACGTCCTGACATTACTGCTGTTGCGGAAATGGGTCATGATCTTTGGAACAGTGGCTCATACGTTCCGTTCCACTTTCATTTTCAACCCAATTGATGCATTTTTTCTTGGTCAAGAGCAGCAGTGGGTTCTTTGAAATCGTCTGTGGTATCAGTTATATAAATATCCTTGTAAAGATTCATCGAATTACATAGAAGGTAGCCATAACAAATTGAACTGTTTTTCTTTCTGCTCTGGATCTGGTCAACTGAGGCGAACAATCAATGCCAACCAAGTGAATAAACGTGAAAGAAGGCATGAAATCCAGAACTTTATTAAGTATGAGCATAACAGCTAATTTTAATTATATCAGATACAGGCTAAGAGCTATATTTACACATCCATCGATTTTTTAATAATATTAATACGGAACATTGTACATGATAGAACACGGTGAGCTTTTCACGTGGCATATCGAGCTAACCAAGGTAGAGGAAAGGTCTCCAAGCAGAAGAATATAAAAACAGAGAATTTGAAGTCAGAAGGAAACTAATTTACTACACAGTTCTTACAGACCCGACATTATACCAACGACAAAATTCATATGTGGGTAAAAACATAACTGTGGGTAAAATTTGGTGAGAATGGAGCAGAATCGGGTACAAGGCAGTTGGCGAAACCCGATATACAAAAAGTAGACAAAGTCGCGTTTGGTGGATTTTCTCTGAGTGTAGTAGCGACACATGGGCACATGAATGTCTGATTTATTCTAATTCAGAAGAAGATCTGCAAAGAACATATTTGATAGAGTCAATCATAGCTCAATAGACATACCGCAAGTCTCACATGCACGAGTTTCTGTAATTAACTGTCCGGCAGTAAAATTTCTCAGCTCTCCAGATCTATCTATTATGACGGGTCTGGCAGTAAGTCAAAAGAGTTCGTGCAAGAATAGGACAATTTTGCTATAAGAAAGATGAAAGGTATAGAGGTATGGTGTATATTGAGCCCCGTTGTAAACAACAAATATTTACGAACTATTAGAAAAAACAGTGTAGATTTGAACTAAGCTGCCAGTGGGCATTTGATCCAGTAGATACATATATGTAATTGGCACATTTTATTAATATTTTCAGGTTTAATTTACGACGCTTTTGGTTATGAAATTTTACATACAGACCTAATACTAAAAGGGCTTTACACCGAGATTCTTTGAAAAAGGTACAAAGAACGTTGCATTTCGTGATTTAAATGAAAATATATACCATGCGAACTGATAGATTTGCTCAAAAACCAACTCAAGTCATGATTTGATGACCAGTTACCTCCCCTGAACTACGGTTTTGTTGATGAAATCATCAACATGTTCGTATTTTAAAATAAGAGCAACATTTCCCACGAAGGGGCTTACTTCAATATGAATTCGGTTTGAAACACAATGTATTTTCATGAATACATTTACAACAACATAATATAAATTTTTCAATCGGTTAACAGAGCTTGTGATAATCAGATCTTGGGACAGAGACCGAAATTTATAGTTTTTAAAAATATATTCAGAAAAATAAATTTTTTTTATTTTGGTTAGCCAATCGACATGTAGACAGGAAAATTTTCCATTTCCATCACCACAGATAGATGGGGAACAATGCACAGTGTCCTTAGTCTGGTATATTCAGAAAAGTAAACAGAATAGTGGGGCGTAATCATTTATCTTCAGCCCAGTCAAAAATAGATCAGATGGATACGTGATTGCCCAATTGACCAAACGTTGGTCATTGTAGGGTTTCGTTCAGTTCGTGCAACTCCAATAAAGTTGCTAACATTTATTGTTAGCAGTGATAGCATCCAAATCATTGGGAGTTTCACTAATTCTAGTCAATGGGCGGCTATTCAAAATACTTTCCACCCCACAAAATAATGTAGAAAGATTTTCATCATCAAGTCTTAATTTACGCTCCTTTAACAAAGAATTAAACACTTTTCTTACTGTCCTAATAATTCGCTCCCATACGCCTCCAAAGTTCGAAGCTGCAGGAGGATTAAACTCCCATTTAATCCCCTTTTGAGCAAGTTCATCATTAATCTTCTTTTGATTTAGTTCGTTAAGACATGTCTTCAATTCATTGACTGCACCAACTATGTTGGACCCATTATCCGATCTTATAGTCTTCGGTAACCCTCTTCTGGATATAAATCGTCTGATACAGTTAATGCAGGAGTCTGTGTCCATAGAAGTTACAATTTCCAAGTGTACGGCTCTACTATTGAAGCATGTAAAAATAGCACCATATCTTTTTAAGGAAGATCTTTTAAAGCGTACTTCATAAGATCTAAAAAAGTCAAGTCCAGTGTGAGCAAATGGCGATTCACTAGGAGTAATCCTGTTGAGTGGAAGATCGGCCAATTGTTGTTGATTTGTTTTCGCTAAATTTCTTCTACAGATGACACACTTGGCAATAAGTGATTTTATAATTCTAAACGCACCAATTATCCAATATCGTTTTCTCAATTCAGACAGGACGGCATTTTTTCCCAAATGACCAATTACAGAGTGAGTGTGTCTTATAATAATTTCTGAGAGTCTGGATTCTTTAGGTAGGATAAGTTGGTGTTTAGCATCTAATGACAAATCGGACATCTTTAATCGTCCACCAACTTTTAGAGCTCCTTCGTCATCAATAAAAGGATCCAGATTAGCCAAACCGTTTCCAAGTTTCTTCTTATTTAGATTCGTGTTCGAACAAGCTTCAAAAATTCTTTCAAATACTTTTGTTATTCATGAAGAATTAAATACTTCTCAGATCTTCTAAAATCTTCATCACATTGCATAAAGTTTGGTTTTTCTCTAGTTAAGTTTTGCTTTAATCTAATCCTTTCCCGTAAAAGGTATTTTAATCGTAAGATCCAAGAAATGGATATTTTCAGCTTATTATAATCAGAGTAGTATGAGAGAAACCTATCAATGGTATCAAATGGTTCTTCAACTACGGTTGCGTTCACCTTCTTTACTTCAGGATCATTTGAAGAAATGGTTCCAGGAACAAAGTTGTCGGGCCAAAACTCTTCAGTTTGAAGAAGAAAATCAGGATCATTAAACCACCTTTTCTTCTCTACTAAGGCATTGATCGAAAGACCTCGAGAGGCATCATCTGCAGGGTTGTCTTCTGTGTCTACTTTTCTCCAATGATCTAATGTTGTAGCTTCACTAATTAAAGATACTCTATTAGACACAAATTTCTGAAATCTTGTTGATTCATTAGTATCCCAGTACAGTCGTTGAATCTGTCCAATAAAATATATCTTCTATACTAATTTTCAATTCATTGGTTATTTTCTTGGTTAATTTAACAGCAACTGTAGCAGCTGTTAATTCTAGTCTTGGTATTGTAATACGTTTGATAGGAGTAACTCTGGATTTTCCATTCAATAAATTGCAATTTATCGTCCCATGTTTGTTGACAAATCTTAAGTAGCTGCACACACCATATCCTGTTAAACTTGCATCAGAAAATGTATGAAGTTGTGTAGAGACAACATCTTCTATTCTATCAGGTTTGACAAATCTTGGAAGATGCAGGTTTTCTAAAATAGGTAGTTGTTTCAGAAATTTGTACCATTTTCGTTTCTGAACATCGTCAATTGGTTGATCCCATGAAATTCCCTTTTGACATAATTCTTGAAGTAAAGTTTTTGGGTAAAGCATTGCTGGAGCTGCTAGTCCCAAAGGGTCAAATATCGAACTGGTAATAGATAGAAGTCCTCTTCTTGTATAAGGTTGATCCTGTATGTTAATCTTGAAAGTCAGAGTATCAGAGCATACATTCCAGCTGACTCCAAGAGCTCTCTCAATTATGGATTCATCTTGTCCCAGTGATGTAGTGATCAGATTAGCTCGTTCAGATTCAGGTATGGTTTGCAATACAGATGTTGAGTTGGATATCCATTTATGCAATCTAAATCCACCAAGTTTGCAAATTTCCATCAAATCATTCACAAATGGCTTCCTTTTCAACGTAGACAATCATCTACATAGAAATTATCCAAGATGGTCTCTGTTACACTGTCGCTAAATCTATCTGCAAAATCCCTTGCAATCTTCTGTAATGCATAGTTTGCAACGCTCGGAGAGGATACGGCACCAAAGAGGTGGGAAGTCATCCTGTACTGTTTTACATCTTCTTCTAGGTTACCATCAGGCCACCAAAGGAATCTGAGGCTGTCTCTATCTTCTAAGGGAACCATAACTTGGTGAACATAGATTTAATGTCAGAAATTAATCCAATTATACCAATTCTAAACTTCATTAGGACTCCAACTAAATTATTTTTAAGATCTTGTCCAGAAAGTAGGACATCATTTATTGATACCCCATTGCATCTGGCCGAACAATCGAATACGGTTCTAATTTTCTGTTTCTGTTTGTGATATACTCTGTGGTGCGGAATAAACCATTTTCTACTTTTCTTGACGTCAATTTCAGAGCAAGGCACCTGTTCAGCATCTCCATCATTAAGAACAGAGTTCATAAATTCTGTATATTCAGTCTTGAATTTGGTATTCTTGGTCATTTTCTTCTCGAGATAATGTAGTCTTTTTGTTACCATAAACTCATTATCAGCGAGTTCTATATCTTTATCTTTGAACGGCAAGGCAATTTCATATTTACCATCAAGAAGTCGGACAGGGTTATCTACCTTCTCGAAAAATTGTTTATCTTGCTGGGAAAGTTCACTTTTGTCGTCAATGGTTCGCTCAGGAAAATCTGCTGATGTAGAAGTTTATCTAATTCGTTAAGTTTTTCAAATTCTAAAATCTGTTGAACATCTACACGATTAACTACATTTCTTTTTCTGGAAGCAGTAGTTGATTCTCGTAGAACATTCCAGAGTATCCATCCAATAGCTGTTCTTGTGGCATGGGGGGTTCCTCTAGGACCTGTAGCAGTTCCATATGGTGTATATGCTTCTGGAATGTTGTTGCCTATCATAAGGTCAATATTGCAATCCAAATCTATTTCAGGTATATCTAACTTATTCAAGTGAGGCCATTTCATTATATCTTCTTTAGTAGGTATATGACCAATTTCAACAGGTATTCTCTCCTTAGAATAACATCTAGGTATGGTGATGGAGTTATCTAAGTCATAACTATAAACTTCTAAATTATCAATTCGATACGAAGAAATTGTTTTGCTATCAGTCATTGTATCAAGTGTTAATTTGGTGTACTTGCCTTGAATACCCAATTTCTGCAATAATTTCTGTTTACAAAATGTTACACTACTACCAGGGTCGAGAAATGCAAATGTATTTATGGTCTGTAGTCCATTTTGTTTCTTGACTTTTACTGGTACAATGGCCATGGTACAATCATACTTGTAATTCTCACCAGCCCTTGTGAGAGCATGTGCCTTGACAGAAAGGTGTTCTGTGTCATCAGTTCTATGTAGTTGCTTGTATTCGGCAGAATCTATATGAAGGAGAGTAGGATGTTTGTATTCACATTTGGTACATTGATGTTTCTTTTTGCAATCAGACTTCATGTGTCCAAAACAGTATCCAGCTTTTCTCAATATTTCAAGTTTTTCATAATGTGGCTATCTTGTGGTGTAATTTCTGGTTGAGGGTCAACACCTTTCATCAAATTTTCTAAAAATAATTGAAATTCTACTATTAATTTGTCTTTAGAGTTGGACCAATTTTCTAGATACTCTTGAAGTTCATCATTAGATAAAAGTTCACAAAACTGTTCATGTTCATATTTAAGTATGCTTCAATGTGCAAGGCTTGTAATTCAGCTATCTTTTCTTTATCAGTAGATGATCGAATTTGATTCATGTAAGTTTTAACATCATGAAATGCAGTATTTCTGTTGATTTCAATTAGCCTCAACATTTCAGTTTGTTGACGCGTTCTTTTAGGTGGTGTCTGAAGTGACATATCTTTCTTATCTGATGGCATCTTTAAATATCTTTAAGGAACGCCAACAGTCCAAAATCGTTAATAATGTAGGGTTTCGTTCAGTTCGTGCAACTCCAATAAAGTTGCTAACATTTATTCATCTGCAAAACCTATGGCAGGCGTCCATTCGACTTCACTGTCCGTTTGTAGTTGTAGTGCTTCAATAAATAAGATTTTTAGTTGACATTGTGTTTCTTTTCATTTAGTTATATCAACATCGATAACAGTACAAAATGGCATATGTGAAGTAGATTAACGATTTTGTTTCTATCCACGGCTTTTGCATACAAAAAATAAAAGCTTGCTTCGTTAAAAATATTCACATACTAGTAGACTCTTGTTTCCAGTCATACTAATTTAGTCTCGTTCAAGTCTCATGATTGCAACACGTGTTATTCGTGTCACTCGATATGTGTTCCGTGCATGTTCGTGGGCCTACAGTCATTGAACATCTAGTAACATAATATGCACTTGCAGCCAAGACATGTAATTAACATCCTAACACGAATGGTATAATTATAGGTAGCAATATTGTCTACATGACTAACACGAGTGGTAGAATTATAGGTAGCAATACTGTCTACACGACTAACACGAGTGGTAGAATTATAGGTAGCAATACTGTCTACACGACTAACACGAGTGGTAGAATTATAGGTAGCAATACTGTCTACACGACTAACACGAGTGGTAGAATTATAGGTAGCAATACTGTCTAAACGACTAACACGAGTGGTAAAATTATAGGTAGCAATACTGTCTACACGACTAACACGAGTGGTAGAATTATAGGTAGCAATACTGTCTACACGACTAACACGAGTGGTAGAATTATAGGTAGCAATACTGTCTACACGACTAACACGAGTGGTAGAATTATAGGTAGCAATATTGTCTACACGACTAACACGAGTGGTAGAATTATAGGTAGCAATACTGTCTACACGACTAACACAAGTGGTAGAATTATAGGTAGCAATACTGTCTACACGACTAACACGAGTGGTAGAATTATAGGTAGCAATACTGTCTACACGACTAACACGAGTGGTAGAATTATAGGTAGCAATACTGTCTACACGACTAATACGAGTGGTAGAATTATAGGTAGCAATACTGTCTACACGACTAACACGAGTGGTAGAATTATAGGTAGCAATACTGTCTAAACGACTAACACGAGTAGTAGAATTATAGGTAGCAATACTGTCTACACGACTAACACGAGTGGTAGAATTATAGGTAGCAATACTGTCTACACGACTAACACGAGTGGTAGAATTATAGGTAGCAATACTGTCTACACGACTAACACGAGTGGTAGAATTATAGGTAGCAATAGTGTCTACACGACTAACACGAGTGGTAGAATTATAGGTAGCAATACTGTCTACACGACTAACACGAGTGGTAGAATTATAGGTAGCAATATTGTCTACACGACTAACATGAGTGGTAGAATTATAGGTAGCAATACTGTCTACACGACTAACACGAGTGGTAGAATTATAGGTAGCAATACTGTCTACACGACTAACACGAGTGGTAGAATTATAGGTAGCAATACTGTCTACACGACTAACATGAGTGGTAGAATTATAGGTAGCAATACTGTCTACACGACTAACACGAGTGGTAGAAGTACAGGTAGCAATATTGTTACACGACTAACGCGAGTGGTAGAAATATAGGTAGCAATGGTGTCTACACCACTAACACGAGTGGTAGAAGTATAGGTAGCAATGGTGTCTACACCACTAACACGAGTGGTATAAGTAGCAATATTGTCTACACCACTAAAACGAGTGGTAGAAGTATAGGTAGCAATGGTGTCTACACCACTAACACGAGTGGTATAAGTAGCAATATTGTCTACACGACTAACACGAGTGGTATAAGTAGCAATATTGTCTACACGACTAACATTTGTAGTAGAAGTATAGGTAGCAATATTGTCTACAAGAGTCGGAATACGCGCACTGTTACTACACACAAAATTCTTTATTTCATTTCAAAATTTTATTGTTCTTCTCTGTAATCGTAAAGTTGTATTTGCAATAATAAAAGTTTCAGACAAAGGTGTGCTCAATACTTCAAATAATAATACTTAAAATAAATGATACCAAAATATAATAAAACATTGAGGTTAATATATGCAACATAAATATAAACTTTGACCAGTTTGACCTTTTTTAGAAATTCTACAAAACTATCATTGGCAATTTATCTTTTCCCAGAATTAATTAGCGATTAAAATTAAATCTTAAACTAAGATTAGACATAAGTCGATACATTTCTCTTCAGAACATTGTCTAAGAAACAAACTGGGTAGTCTAGGACAAATAATTAAGATTGGTTAAAACATAAAATGATATAAATAGGCAAGAAGGAATGTTAAAATAAGGGATTGTTAAACATTGCTCATTTCTGACAGGACAATATTAAAATATCCTTGAGAAACCTGAACTAATAAGTATTTAATACAAATAATATCAACTTACAGTAACTTAAAGGGACATTCTGTTTTTGTTTAGTTGTCAAAAACGTCGTAAATTATACCTGAAAATATTTCTAAAGTATGCTATTTATCTATGTATATTCTTGATCAAAATAAATTTGTTTTAAAAGGGTTAATTGACAACGGAGAGGAGACATATTACCCTACAATAAGGCCTTTATTTTACTCAAATCTGCACAGTAGTTTTCTTTCTAACAGCTTCGAAAAGAATAACGAACTTTCAAAGTTTATGTAATGCTTTTAAACAGTTTTTGGCGCTAAAAAATTAACGGCTGATTTTTTTAAATGAATACTTTCTAATACGTAAAAGGACACAATTCTCTTGATGTTGGTGTACAGTTTTCACAATTTTAGGCAAAAAAAAAGCGGAATGTCCCTTTAAATCGATTTACTCTCAGCGAGTAGGGTGAAGCTATATTAATTAAACAAAATCTTGTAAAGCTTTTATATTCACATTTATCATTCCTAAAAGGATCTATACAAATTAAACATGTAAATTCCGTAAAATTCAAACATAAAAAATATAAATTTCACAATGCAACTTTTAGTGGCTACTCGGGCTAACTTCATAATATTTCCTTCCCTTGAATGAATTTTTATTTATTCTGGAGTTTTTACTTGACTTTGTTTCGCTGATTATTTTGTTGGACTTTTCAACATTAGCTTGTTAAATACATGTATTTCCAAAATAAAGTTTGATGCAACCCGCACAGGTATTTATTGATAAGTCAACACACACTGTATAAAAATAAGGATCTTGCTCATGGTTAATTGATGTACACATAGAGAAAAGCAAACATAAAGCATAAAAAGCAATATCATTCCATTTCGATCTGATATAAAAAATGTTTCCCAGTCATTTTTACAGACATAGGTAATTGAATTTGGGGATTTTTAGTCTATCAGAACAAGGAACTCTCGGACACAGTAATAGGAGACAGCGAGGCAATATCCTACTTTCAATATTTACACATTAAATACGATAGATTTCTTAAAATTTTGAGCTTAAATAAAAATAAATACAATCCTACTTTCAACAAGTTAAAAGATTCAAATGCACCAAAACATTCAAGTAGATAATTCTTGAAAAACAGTTAAGCAAACCGGCTTAAAATATAATAATTAGACTTAAAATTTACTTTGAATATTTTAACTTGTTGAAAGTAGGATTGTATTTATTTTGAAATTCCAGAAAGCTTAAAATTTTAAGGTTATATATAATGTATATACATTAGACATTTAAATCACAACCGAATTGCATATTAAAATAATCACTTATATATTTACACTTATAATAATTTACACAGCACTTGAATCATGTTGCTACTCAGCAATGACCAACGGTTTCTAATCCTTATCATCAACAAGATTGGTTCTTGGGCACATGCTTCCATGCAGCAATAACACTTAAAAGGTTCATATCACATAAATTTAGGGTTCAGTACAATCTGTTTGAAATGTAGATCATATGTTTCGTCTGATATTTTTTTATGTATAAGATAGCTTGCCAGGCAAGGTAATATACGCCCACTGGCAGCTTTGATTTTGAACATAAATATTTAGTAGTACAGTAACAATCACCAGTATGAAATATTCAACCTTTAGTCATACACTTCTTTTAAACTCTTTAGGGCGATACTGAATAATATTGAGTATGAGTTATTGCCCTTGTTCTTGAAAACGTGTTTTTAGCTTGTGAACACTCTAGAAGGCAAATATTCAATCTTCAGCGAGGTAATGAATAATAAAACCAAGTTTTGTAAAAATTTGGCAAGAATCATGCCTTCTAGATTTTTTATGAGCTACAAATTGAACGAGTTTTCAAGATCAAGATCAATAACTCATACTAAATATTTTTCGATTTTTCTGATTTTCAATAGGCTTTATCCTTGGGTGATAACAAACACTCAAGCCCAATTTCGTTAAAATCTGTCAAGAATTGTGCCTTCTAGAGTGTTTACAAGCTAAAAATTGAACGCTTTTTCAAGAATAAGGGCAATAAGTCATACTCAATATTTCTCGATTCTTCTGATTTTCAATAGGGTTCATCCTTGGGTGATAACCAACACTCAAGCCAAATTTCGTTAAAATCCGTCAAGAATTGTCCCTTCTAGAGTGTTTACAAGCTAAAATTTGAACACGTTTTCAAGAACAAGGGCAATAACTCATACTAAATATTTTTCAATTTTTCTGTTTTTCAATACGGTATATCCATTGGTGATAACCAACACTCATGCCAAGTTTCGTCAAAATCCGTCAAGAATTGTGTTTTCTAGAGTGTTTACGAACTAAAAATTGAACGCGTTTTCGAGAACAAGGGCAATTTCTAATACTAAATATTTTTCAATTTTTCTGATTTTCGATACGGTTTATCCTTGGGCGATTACGAACACTCATACCATGTTCCATCAAAATCCGTCATGAATTGCACCTTCTAGAGTGTTTACGAGCGTTTCAAGAACAAGGGCTTGAGGCCTCCTCATAGTGAATATTTTTCGATTCGTCTGATTTTCAATAGGGTTCATCCTTGGGTGATTACAAACAACCATACCAGTTTTCGTCGAAATCAGTCAAGAATTGTGCCTTGTAGAGTGTTTACGAGCAATTGTGGACGGATGGACGGACCGACGGAAATGGGTGACGGCAATATACGCCCCCCATTTCATGTGGCGAAAAAAATATACTTCAAGCAATTTATTATGAACACTGCCTTTTTTTGGACATTAAGTCAAAGTTGATACAATAAGACTTTCAACTACACTATTTTGCTTAATATAGTAACTTATTTAATTATTATGCAAACGTGTACACGAGGCATATCAACACATATAGCATGGGTTAGTGTTTACAACATTAACCATCTAATACTGAAAGCAAGCTTTGTTCCCGAATCGGAATAGCAAATTAGTTAATAGTACAAATTACCTCCCTTGAACCATAGTTAAATTAATATCTGTAGGTATCTTGTTACTCTTTGTCACCAAGAGCAGGTGACATTCTATACACATTTTCAAGTTTTATGTCAGTGTGCTCTGTTTGTTACCGACAATAACATATGAATTTAATCACAATAGAAGTTTGGTTTTCTTATCAGTTATAAAATGTGGCTTAATTCTTTCCAGTTAAGGTTCTTTCTGCTTTGTCCACGAGGTTAGCCTCATGTATCTTTTATTATATTAAAACACGTTTCGCGGTTTTACTATAGTAAATATGATGAAAGCACTAAGTAATTCATACACTAAAAGCCAACAATCAGGGTGGAAAACAGATGACACTAACATTTTCACATCCCAGTGTAGGCCTACAATAGTCACTTCACACACTAAGCATTAATGTGAAGTAAAATCAACGCCATTGATATACAACCTGTCCAACAGGGTGCATAACAAGATACATTTTTTGGAAAATAAATAAGCCAGTTCTATTTTTTGTGTTCTGTGCTCACCATCATAATATTCACTTTTTTATAAACATATTTTCACCAGAAACTCACTAACTAATACTAGTGTCATTAAAACTATAGAGTATGTGTTTTCTCTGTTTCTATTTATCAAATGATCAGCTGTGCCATCTACAAGAAAATAATTATATAATATTATTCAAGCTAACAAATAGAACATGATCAACTAGTAGCATATTTACAGCCGTCAATAACAATTACAGATTCTATCAGATGCTTTTATATAATGACCCACTGGCCATTTCATGCCCATTGTCATCTGAAATTATTCGGATTCACAATCAATTCTGTGAGGACAGGGGCAAGAACATTATACCACATACACTATACGAGTTGCAGAAATAAAGAAAAAATTTCACTTATTACCTGTACATGTGACTTTAGATTTAGATGACAGACAGGACACGTTTCCATTTAGAAATTCTGCTAACACCCACAGACCACTGGTAATTTTTGTATCATCACAAGGTTTTGAACTATAACTAAAATTATCTGAATAAACCTATAATAAAGCATAGACAAACTGTTTGAATCGTTGAGGGAGAAAGGGGAAAGTCATCGGATATATTTGTTAAGCTAACCCATCTTGCTAAGAATAGTTCCTTATTCATCTTTAAAATTTCATTTTTCAGTAGTTTTTACTTAAAATGAACACAAATAATCTTTCAATAAATAACTAAAATCAAGAATAAATCCAGATTTGCTCTGTAACTGTTTCCTTTTCTAAAACTTACTTTAAATTCATAAATTATACCAAATAAACAATATTAGCTATATGATTTCTATACTGTGCTATATTTTCTATAATTTACTTTTAAAAACTGTTTTATTTTTGCACTACTTACTTACTTTTAAATGCTGTGCCATATTTGTTCTATGTTTAAATACCGCTCTATATAATAGTTCAATGTTCTACAACTTACTTTTAAATACTGTTCTATATACAACTTACTATTAAATACTGTACTATATAATTGTTCTGTGTTCTACAACTTTCTTTTAGATACTGGTCTATATAATTGTTCTAAACCTAACTTTTAAATACTGTTCTATATACTTGTTCTTTGTTCTACAACTTACTTTTAGAAACTGTTCTATATAATTGTTCTATGTTCTACAACTTACTTTTAGTTGCTGTTCTACATACCACTTACTTAAAAATACTGTTTTATAATCGTTATATGTTCTACAACTTACTTAAAAATACTGTTTTATAATCTTTATATGTTCTACAACTTACTTAAAAATACTGTTTTATAATCGTTATTATGTTCTACAACTTACTTAAAAATACTGTTTTATAATCTTTATATGTTCTACAACTTACTTAAAAATACTGTTTTATAATCTTTATATGTTCTACAACTTACTTAAAAATACTGTTTTATAATCGTTATATGTTCTACAACTTACTTAAAAATACTGTTTTATAATCTTTATATGTTCTATAAGTTACTTTTAAATACTCTTCTATTTACAACTTACTTTTAGATACTTTTTATAATTGTTCTGTGTTCTACAACTTACTTTTAAATCCTGTTCTATATACCACTTACTTTAAAATACTGTTTTATAATTGTTCTATGTTCTACAACTTACTTAAAAATACTCTTCTATTTACAACTTACTTTTAGATACTTTTTATAATTGTTCTATGTTCTACAACTTACTTTTAAATCCTGTTCTATATACCACTTACTTTAAAATACTGTTTTATAATTGTTCTATGTTCTACAACTTACTTAAAAATACTCTTCTATTTACAACTTACTTTTAGATACTTTTTATAATTGTTCTATGTTCTACAACTTACTTTTAAATACTGTTCTATATACCACTTACTTTAAAATACTGTTTCATAATTGTTCTATGTTCTACAACTTACTTTTAAATACTCTTCTATTTACGACCTACTTTTAGATACTGTTCTAGTTATTGTTGTATAACTTACTTTTAAAAACTGTTCTATTACTGTTTTATTTTCTAAAGGAGGTATATCCTGTAATTTAACCGAATCTATATCTGAACAAAATCTCCAAACTGAAAATATAATAAACTGACTATAATATGTTCATAACTAATAGTCAATGTTTAGATATAAACGCCAGCATTTTCCATATTTGAACTTTAAACTTTGCAAAAAAAAGTAATCTAGAGAGGTATTACATGAGCAACAATCCTTTGGCCTTTGGCCATTTACTCCCGTTTGTCAAAAGAGTTGGATTTTGCATTGAGAAATAGCACACACTTTTTAGAAGCAAAGGCCTAATCTAAGAACTACATACCTTTATATGGGACAGCTAAATGTTTTTTGATTTTTCTTTCCGTGGAATTAGCTAGGACCACGGCTTGCTCATAAATTCCGGTATCATACGACTCCAATTCTTCAACGTGTAAGGTCATATTATGTTGACCTTGATTACGGACTTCTACTTTATCATGGAATGGTTTGTTTATTTCTGTTTCACCGTTGAGCCAGTATCCTATCACGTCCAGCTACAAAATATGCATTATATCGATTAATATCAATTATAGCAGTGTGGAGAATACACCTGCATATCCGCATATTTCTTCAGGCCTTTGTTATAAAAGGATCCGCAATTGGTACAGGTATTGTCATATTTGTTTTGAGGAATCCAAGGACAATACAACGTAATGATCAACAAATTAAATGAATTCATCAACACTGGAAATAATGAAATTGAATTCAACCGACGAGACGAATCATATAATTATAAGAATACTTATTCTACTTGTTCTGAAGAGAAATCAGAAGATAGCTTTCCAGGCAAGGTAACATACGCCCACTACCAGCTGTCAGAAATAATAACAAAATCTTAATAATGAGTTTTCAATAAATCTTAAAATCGTCAATCAGTCAAGGCAAAATCCTGAAACAGTTCATCAAATTATCATCAAATTAAAACAATGTCTCATCACTTTGCACACAAGGGCAGTAACTCTGTAACTGTTCACCCAATTATTACCAATTTCTAACTTAACCGAGATCTCATCAATAAATACATGTATACCAACTTTCATCAAGAATGGATAAGTCAAAGGCAATAACTCTGAAACCGTTCATCCGATTATTACCAATTTCCAACTTGACTGAGATCTCATCAATATATACATGCATACCAAGTTTCATCAACATCAGATAAAATCTATCGTGCCTACAAGCCAAATTAGACGTGTTTCTTTCAAGGGCATTAACTCTGAAACCGTTCATCCGATTATTACCAATTTTGAACTTGACCGAGATCTCTTTAATATATACATACATACCAAGTTTCATCAAGATCATATAGAAACTGTAGCCTGCATCTCGCCTACAAGAAATGTGAACGGGCGGACCGACGGACAATAAAAAGTATCAATATATCAAATTGAACCATTAGCAGCTTATAAAAGTAGTCCGGTAAAGTACATTCAATTAATAGAGAGGCCCCTTACCTGAGACGCGTGTGGTTTTTTATAGTACCAAATAACAGAGTCGTATTTGGCGTTACCAATTCCTGGTAGTATGAAATCAAAATTAGACCCATTGTATATCACAGTGTTATATTTGTAAACTGATTCACATTTCATACACTCAAACAAATAATCTGAAATTAGAACAGAATCATCAAATTAATATTCATGAGGATCAGAAAATAGGAATACACAGTACTGGCACTACTTTTTTCCGATATTTTTCTTTAAATGAAGATGCATCTAATTGTATTTCTTTTACCAAAAAAACCATCAACGATCCCTCGGCAAATAATGGTAGCTCATGTTATATGATCACTTTGGTTTGCAACTCAGATAGGAGTATGAGAAGTTTTTATCTATGTTTTTTGCATAGTTAGGTTTGTTTTGTGTTCATACTCTTAGTTTAGATTTAAGACTTGTCATCACTAATATAACTCGTTGAAAATCAAGACGTCATCTTGTCCATAACCCACATCATATAGTAAAGAAATCAGAAATATGTGTAAGAGTCAGAGGAAATTTTTAAAACTGTTCATAATTTCATTTCACTTTCAAAACGATTTTCAGTTATTATTTCTAAATTATTTTTACTAGTATGATCGATATTATTATTATCATTATAATCATTTTCAATCAATTATTGAAGAAGCCTCACTTTTTCCATAGATGTTTTTGAAATAATTGTACATACGTTTGAGTTTACATATATTTATTTACTTTTCTTAAAAGTTATATTAACTTTGAAATTTGTCATGGAGAGGGGTTATATAGGCATAAGCCTGTTCCCCAGTCCATTTAATGTATTAATAAAATATTGTTTTTTAAAAAAAAAACATGTGGACTGGTTAAAGCAAACTGACATATCGAGGAACATATATAATTTCTGTCTGGAAGGACACATATAACTATGGTTGGAATATAGCACAATGTTGCAATGACATACATTTACAGTGAAATTCTAAGAATTTTCTGATGCACTAAAGCCTAAATGATGCTGCATAAATGAATAGGGTCATTGAGAAAAATAAAGTCAAATGCAACTTATGTGAGGTAACAGCTGAAATTGATTGTTATTTATTGTTTTATTAGGTTAGATTTATTGAGACATTTTAAAGTATTTGTATTGTGTTATCTGCATGTTGAGCAATATTTTAACCAATACTATACTAGACTCATGATCTGGTTCAAGAAACTATTGTAGTTAAGCTATAATGAAATATAGATTTTTGACAGGGCTATGGCCATGGTCTAAAGCGTAGTCATTGGCTTAATGCTAAAAAATAAGATTATAGTCATCTATGCAAAATCTCCAGCCAAGTCGCAGATCAGCATCAGGTGATATGAAGAGCTGACCAGGACCCCACTTCACTACCCACACCTTCCACGTTCCAACCGTATTGGACTTGAAGGTATTGTATAATATTTGACCTAAATATATTGAAAAACACCATATGTTGGTAGAAATCTTGTTGTAAGTATGTAGCAATCAATATTTTATGGTCTGTACATGTCGGAAAATTAAACACCGTGAAATCGTTGATATGTTTTTCATATACGTAGACTGTTGACGCTTTTGTTATTGCACAACGCTTAACGCTTGTTATGGCTGGTCTAATAGCCCCGTCACACCGGACTCAATCTAGAGACTAGAGACTAGAGAAAAAGTACCTAAAAGTTGCAAACTTAAAAACAGTCGGCCTCATACCGTGGATTATGCGGCCATATTACACTCTATCGTTTTTGCAAAGTTTTTTAACACGTATGTCAGATCGCCAAACCTCAGCCAATTTTCCGTCGCAGTAGCAGCGCAGTAAGAACGCCTTTCCGATGTAACGGGGCCTTAATAACTTATGCCGCGGATATCTGGCTTTACATACTTTAAAAACTCTCACGATTAGTTCTTCCCATGTCTCCCTATTTCATAATGTTGGTTTCATGTACGTAATTTTATTTTGACAGTCTTTAATCTTTATTAAATGAAGAATATTTATGAATAATAGTTGCACCATATACATATCACCTGTGTGGATTTCCCCGAATTTACAAACCTCAGCCGCTAAATGACAAACTGCGTAACTGAAATCAACATGTTGATTTTGAAATTCATGATTTCGCAATGCAGTGTTATTGATTAATGAATCAATATTTCAGTCACGTCATTGTGTAATGCTGGTCTTTAGTCTGGCAAACAATGTGCACCAGAAAATGATTTCAACCATAGGTCATATACTTCTTGCAAATTAAATTGAACTGTTCCCGTTTGTTTTTAGGGTCATCCCTTGATATGCAAACAAAACTGTTTTTGGCCAATAACCTATATGTACGCTAGATCAAACACGTATCACTTGACATAGCGTCTATTGATATTCATCTCAAGTAAATTTTATTCAAGGACATGCTTTCATAGTAATAGTAATGTACTATTATGGTATGGCCACTTTTACAAAAGTTTGTCATAATTACCAAATGCACAAGTGCAAGATCTTATAAGATTAGGAACGGTATTAAATTAATGGTCAATGTCCAATCTGTGCGGCCTCTTTATTTTCTAATAACATGTACTTAATGATCAAATCCATTTTTACTATCAATTATCGTAAGTGTCTCGCCATCAAAGAAGATTCATTGATTTATTCATTAGTTCCGGGGTCAATTCTTCAGGTGTTACCAGATGTTCTCAATCTAACTGTCTACAGGAAGCATGAACATATGGCCATAAACTTTCATTAGATTCAAAGTGCCTACTAACGATACTTTGATTCTGGGCGATCAGAATATGCAGTGGTTGTGACCGATATAAGTCGTATTAGAAGAAAATTACTACAGAACCTAAAATTTAATTTTACCTACAGATTGACTTTCTATGATCAACGATATTATAATATTTCCTATAACCTATAAATTGGCGTACACAGTCAATTTACTTCAACCCGATTCATTAGTAATATTGGTCTCCTACAAGTCTAGATAGCGTGTTATACAACTACTATTATGATGTAGAGAGGATTTTCGGGGTATGAGCCATTATGCAAAACCATCAAAAATACTTTACCTTGAACTTTGTGATTCAGTCGGGAATAGATAATGTGAATGGGGCAAATGTCATTGTGACATGCAGTAGACCAATAGAACAGTGAATCCTGACCATGCGACTATCTTTATTAAGCAACCACTTAAAGTCCCCTTAACTTTTTAATAGAAAGAACGACTGATAAATGAAATGCGATGAATGGAGTTTTACATCCTACTTTTCAACGACCGATAAGCGACCACCTTCATTGTAACTGTAAGTTTTATCCTCTTTGTCGTAACTAGGTAATAGGTAAGCATATTATGATGTTCAAATCCGATGTGAGTTTAACATATAACAGTATTTATTAGGATTTGTGTTTCATCTCCATTGAAAAATAGCTTTTACAACAAGGTAACATAAGATTTGAACGACATTTAGAAGTGGAGAAAGATATAACAAAAACACAAGGGGTATATTATGGTATAACTCACTTCTTTAATAACAAAGCACATAACGTTTCAACACAATTTACACGTGCCGTCATCTGATGATGACTTTTTTTGTTATAACAAGGTAACATACCTATCAAAACTCTTTCCTCTGATAAACATTATATCTTGAAATATGGATATATACGTTGTTCAAAATCGAACATTGTCTTCAAGCATACACATACCAAATTTGAAACGAAATTCTCATTATGCATAATTCTTTTCATTGTTTCAGTTCCATGTCTGATTTATCAAGACTCTAATAAAAGAAATCAAATGCAATGGACTCAATGTTTTGTTTGGGTCTGTGGTAAGAATTCTGAGCTTTTTATAATGGTAAATTGAAAACAGAGAGTATATATATATAATTCTAAGATGGACACTTTCTTTTGCCTTATATTGGGCAGGAAACCATTTGATTTTCCAGTACTTCACCCTCTACAACATGTCGAAATCTCAAGAAAAGACTTGTCAATGGCACATTCAAACTTAAATAATTATGGATACACAAAGATTTGAAGGCTCAAATTTCAACGATAACCTCAGAACCCCATTAATGATTAGCTGTGCTAACGGGGCCTTGATTTTTCTTTCACTGAGAATGACTATCCAACCCTTAATTATATTAGCCATCGTGTCCACACCAGGCCCCGGTGGGTTCGTTTTGCCGCATTGCCCAACTTGCCGCATCGTGCCCAACTGCACAAAAACGAATGGCCATATTTTGTTTCACATGAAACGAAATGTTTTAATCTGTATTTTGTATTACGGTTCTGATCGTTTGTACTTGGTATTTATTTTATTCCAGATTTTACCATAAAACTATAGTTTCGATTTCTCTAACAGGTCCAAATTATAAATAAAAGGAAAATCGATGCGGGACAACAGATTAAAATAACAGAGAGAGATGTATTCCTTTTGAACACAACCTTTCATTACACATTGTGCAGTTGGGCACGATGCGGCAAGTTGGGCAATGTGGCAAAACGAATCCCACCCCCATTCGTCATACTAAACATGTCAAAGCCCGTATTCGATATACAATGTTAGCCTACGTACAGGTGGTTACCGAGCATTTCACGTCAATGATACCTTTGTAACCAGAAAAAAACGTATTCTAAACTGCATTGAATCTAATTGTCAATAATCTTATTTCCTCTTAAATTTTCTTTTATCGTTATCTTTAGGGATGTCATAAGGTTATTGTCAAAATGAATATAAAATCATTAACTTGTTCATTCATATACAAAACATGTTCCTTGAGAATTACCGCAAATAACCTGTTTTGTAATTAAATATTTTATCTAAGCACAAGTTTGTTTGTCTGAACAATTTGCATTGCCTAACTTAAAGAGATACGGGTTTCGGCTAATATATTACAACGGTCAAAAATGTAAGTGGCTAAACCTCGCGATGAACCGGAATGGTGTAAAACAATGTGAACAAATGTACTCTTAAAGCTTTGTTATTAGCGAATAGAACAGTATTCCATGAAACAATCTGTCTTCTGTGGCACAAACGGTTTTCCATAGAGAACAAAGAGTGACCTAATCTTAAAATCAATTTACTTCCTTGCATTTATTTTTGTGATATCGTTTAGGGATCTTCTGACGTGTGAGTCATCTCCGTAATTCTCCAGAAATACGAACAATGACTAGATTTGTTTTCAAACGTTATTTTTATAACCACGATCATATGGAGAAAGCAGTATTTCACTGTAAGTTACTATCAGAACGCTATATTTCAGTGAAAGTTACTATCGGTACAAGTATAAGGTGCTGAACAGGAGATAGATAAATGCAACTGTAAGTTACTATCAGGGGAACGCTAAATTTAAATGTGTGGTCTGAGCAGAAGAACGCTTAATGCCACCGAAGAAGAATGCGATGTGTACTATGAAAAAGAAGTTTAAAGGGACAAGAAATGACGCACCTGTCCCTTTCACGGATAAGAATATCCCTCAAAGATAAAAGTGTAGAAAACTGTGACATTCGCCTATTTCATTCCATTTTAATTTAAATCAGAAGGACGTGAAAATCTTAATTTATTTAGCATGTTCAACAAGAAAGTGTGAGATTATTCACGGTGGTGATTAACCATATAGATGTAAACTATCAATCAATATGACCAGTTATCGACCAGCCTCAGGCGTTCATTACATTCATTTGGTTTTAGTCAGATAAAAACCTCTTGCATAATCAATAATCATTAACAATAATTATTACTACCAGCCGACATCATCAATGCAGGGCGGTTATAAAAGGAAAAAAATGCTCCAGTATGTTCGTGAACGATCCCTTGACAGTTTGAAATCGAAAATGAGTAGGTTAAAAGCACAGCTTGATAGGTTCCTCATTTCACAACGTATGAATTATCCAAAATAAAGTTCTCACCACTCTATTCCATTTCTTTGTTTTAAACCATGAGTTCGAATTCTGGGGTTGATTTGTAATAGCTTGGGGAAACATTAGTATACCCTGACAAATAACGACTGTTTAAAAAAGGTTTTAAAAGTTGTGTTTAAACAACACGATATGGGTAAATGCTAGGGGATAGAGAGGAATATGCAAACAGTAACACTATTGAAATGATCATAGTGCCACGTTCATGCATTTAGTTAACTTTTTGTGTTGTCCACTAAATAACAATCCTAAACTAAACTTAGTCTTATGTTTTACATCCCTCGTCTGCTATTATATGAAATACCCATAAGTAGTTGAAATAATATTAAGAGCATCATATCAAGGACACAATTGGCCCTATTTTCTTTCTAATAGTGGGGTGGGATCTTTAATAAAACATTCAACTCATGCCTGTTTAATCAATAAATGAGTCGGACTACAGATTGCCAATATAATTCGCCATTCCATAGTTACAATTATTCTTAAAACCTGGTGCCACGCCCAACATAATCACTTGCATTCCATTATTAATGACGTCACACATAGAATATCGATTTAGTATTGTGTGATATTATTTGTATTTTAAACAAAACTACTTGTGTCGTACGTCATCAGTTTATGAGATAACAGTAATAGAACACTATTTATCATCATTATTTCTACATAAAATGATCCGATGAAATGAAATGGCTCATCATGATTATACTAGGCAATTACTAGACAATATTGTACAAAGTAGAACTCATCTTATTGCAACGTATAGAACTGTCATATCGACCTATTCTATTATGTTACATAGAAAACTGCATACTGCAGTTAACTTTTTGTTTCTGCAGAGGTATCAGCTTACAAATTACAGAAAACGATTTGACTTTTTTAGGGTTGTTTTCTACCTACATTTTCTTTCTGGTGACTAACTTGTTATTTTGATAGGTATATCTCATTTTTTCATTTTTAATAAAAAGTTTTGATATATGTATCTCAGTTTCTCTTTGTGATTTGAATAATGGTTTTGATTATTAATGTATGTCCTCTCCTTGTAATTTGAATAATAGTTTTGTTGGGTTATCAGTGTGCTAATGCTAGTGGTATCTATAATTTTATTTATGTAAAAGATGTTTCGGTAATATGAGGTTTCTATATTTGATATGAAAAATGTGAATGAGTTATACACAAGTCATAATATCATACATCGGGGAATACAAAAAAAAGATTCACGAAAGTGCCTGCATAGATATAGCAATAATGAACGAACATCCTCTCGTTTCTACGAATTTCTTTAACGAAATTTTGCAATAAGCTTAGACTATACTTATTCGACACCATTTTTAGTTTAAACTAATACTGATCACCTTGAGCCATGTCCATGACACCTGATATTGATTATAGGCTATGTAATTACAAATAAGAACCAAGTTCTGCTAATCAAGTTAATTCTTTTTTCACAAGAGTGCTTCATACCCTGACATTTCGGGTGCTTATGTTCATGTCCAACGTTTTCATTCATTAGCAAATATATTTTTATGGTTCTTGGCATTCAACCCCCAGCACATAAAATAACAAGATAGCGAACAGTTTCAGGTATCTGAATGTTTAAATAACCTTTCAGATATTTTGTTATCACATCATGTAGTTTTTTTTATTAAAATATCAAATCTAGTGCAGAACTAATCTTGGTTTTACAAATGTTTATTTATAATTACACCATAATCTTACATATACCTTTATTTAAAAAAACCCTAGCAGTTTGCTGCCCTAAAAATATACATACATGTACATTCTCATTAAGTATATGTCGTAAATCCACCGAAAGATATTGAACTTGAACTATAATATTGGTTTCATATTGCTCATAGATTATTGATTTTATTACACAATTATATTCCCCATTACCATATTACATTCGATTGCACATCCAATACAAAATATCCAGTAAACCATACGATAGATCGACACCACCGATCTCTTCATGTCTGAATTAATTACCAGGACAGCCTGGTCCGTATTGTATAATATATTTGGAAGAAATCACACCTCCAAGCTCTTACTATAGACTATAAGCATTGAGATCAACCGGATCAGCTCTGCTGCTAGCGTAAGCATGTTTCAATGTTCTTGGACACCTAAGTTCACGCGACTAGGTTAAGTATACCTCTAAAAGTTCACAAAGTCAGTAGTGTAACTTCGGCATGTGAATCTGACTCCAGTTTGTATATATCCGGTATATACTAGGCACTATTGTAATTAGAGGTACTGTGAAAAGGGAAGTCATGAAAACAACTTGAACTTTAATAACTGATAAATGAACAAGGTTAAGTAATTGGTTTATATTTGAAATTATTTTAAATTATCAAGTCTGGTGAAATGATATGAAAAACGGGCGTTATGTTAAGTTGTCTAAAATATACCAGACACGTGTGTGTAATTACCATGCTATTTCTCCTGCAGAAATCTGTTAGATTTCAGACAAATTTAACACTAGTAAGTGCACAAAGTAACGTTTTGGGGAATACAAGTGCCTTTTCTTTGGGGGAGGTGGGGGTATTGACTATACATTCTTGTTCGGAAAATGATGATTGGTAATTTCAAAGTGCTGTTTGTTCCTATTTTCTATTTGGAAAATAATTGTAAGGGTTTGGAGTACCTGAAAGTTGTGGCCATACAAAATTATTTGGGAAAATGTGTAGATTGATACAAGAGGCCTCCGTAATAATCAAATCAGAAGTAATGTATTCTAACTAAGTAATACTGATCACCTTGAGCCATGTCCATGAGACCTGATATTGATTATAGGCTATGTAATTACCAATAAGAAGTTCTGCTAATCAAGTTAATTGTTTTTCAAAAACATGTTTCATACACTGACATTTTCTCCATATTATGCTCGGGTGCCTATGTTCATGTCCAACGTTTTCATTCCATAGCAAATATATTTTTACGGTTCTTGGCATTCAACCCCCAGCACATAAAATAACAAGATAGCGAACAGTTTCAGGTATCTGAATGTTTAAATAACCTTTCAGATATTTTGTTATCACATCATGTAGTTTTTTTTATTAAAATATCAAATCTAGTGCAGAACTAATCTTAGTTATACAAATGTTTATTTATAATTACACCAAAACATCTATAAAGCTTCGAACTGTTCTCTATAGATCCATCTTCTTTCAGAGGCAAAGACTTGACATAAGCAATCATAGAAAAGGTTTTACTGGTTTTACTGGTCACTATTATTGTCAGAAGTTGTATGCTAGTTTACTCTGTAGAATGGCCTCAGCTAACCCCGAGGTCCATAGTGTACTTATCACTAATTATATTAACTACCTTTCATTATTGATTAACCTGGTTTTTTAAACCCGAGATATTTTCCAGGTTGATTTCAAACTTATATTTGAGTACTGATTTTGAAAACAGTAAGTAATTAAGCAAAACATTTATTGTTGTGAATTGAATACTAGTTTTGATAGTTATACTTCTTGTGATTTAAATAGTAGTTTTGGTAGGTATATATTAGTTTTCCCCTTTTGATTTGAATAATGGTCTTGATAGGAATATGCCAGTTTTTATCTTGTGATTTAATAATAGTTTTCATATGTATATGTCAGTTTTCTCCTTATGAATTGAATAATAGTTTTGATATCACTATTCTTCTTGTGATTTGAATAATAGTTTTATAAAGGTAGGGGTTTTTCCTATGTGACATAAATATATGAAGCAGGGTATTTCTCAAGTTTCTTCTTCTCATTTAGTACCGATTATAACATCTCCTTTAGATCCTTACTAATATATACCAAAAAAAAACAACACATTATGACGTATAACCGGGCATTGATTATATCTAGTTTATATCTAGATTATTAGTGCATGTATGACAAGGTATGACACAATACAGATATATAATATACTAGTCTAATGATGACTACTACATTGTATTATCCATACCTATAGAATACTAGTGACCTAATGTTACACGTGTTGTCAAGCAGGTGTATTGAACAATATACGTTACAAATCTATTCTTTCATGTGTATAAATACACATCTAAAGTATAACGTGTACTTTGATACTAGTTCTCTATTAAACAATAACGTTTTAAATTTATTAGGGCATAGGGCGTTAAAGCATTGCCGTTTAAATATTTAACAATACAACGAATTCTTGGGTCCAGTGAGAAGAGTTAAATTTCCCGCGTTTTCATCAACAAAGGGTCTCACCATGTGAACGGATGCCGTCTGCGTCAATAATTGATCGCCCGTTGACATGAATGACCAGTCCCTTATCGCCTGATAATCAAATTGAGGTCACATACTTCAATTTGAATTCCTTCGTTCTGAGACATGTGTCAACGTTTAAAAGCAGATTTTAAAGTTTTCTTAGAAATACTATATACCTTTCTATGAAAAATGTATTCAGTAAGATTAAAGAGAGGCAGGTAATAACATACTCCAGTATAGTGTTCTATTGTATAGTTGTCGATAGCGAGAAGAAAACAACATGAAGGGATGGGATATATATGATTTTTTAAGGATTTATCCCAATCCAATCAACAAAATATACCTTACGTTGTATGTTTAAAGAATATATCATTTAAAATTAAATTGTACTTACATAGAAGTAACGTAAAAATCCTTAAATTTATATCCATTTTCTTTCGTGATTACATATTCAACGCTGTGTAGTTGATTCATTTGTTCTCGATCATCAAGACGTTGATAATGTACGGTAGCTGAAGCATACAATAGTCTGACTCACTGTTATTTCCAATACTTTTAAATCGCTAATCATTTACAAAATAGAGGAAGCGTAATCGATTTGTCAAATCGAACGAAACATAAGGAAAAACATATAACTTCCCTGTTAAAAAAGGAAAAAAATACAATGTTAATAATAATGTATAAATAATGATAGCGCGTTTATACTTATAAAAGGATGATATGATATTTTATATTGCAAGTATGAATTAAGCGATAATTTTAGTAAGGACACTTGAGTCAAGTTTGTATTGATGAATTGAAATATGGATGCGTCACAACGATAACTCAATGGCTACGCATGATGTGTTTTTACAGCAAAACCAGAAGTTAAAACAAAAGGAGGATTTGGGAATTCCCTTTTTTGACGCCATCTCGCGCAAGCGCACTGGCTGGCCGTCAATTGATGCGGCCATGCATATTTTGCTATCGGCTTTAAGTCATATCTGAAAACGTATCAGATTATGTGAAAAGCACAGTAGTCTCGACAACGAGTCTTTTTAAGAGGTCTTGAAACAAGTTGCGAACCCGCCAGCTCTACTTTTTTATTTGTCCCTTCCAAATTTACTTCCAAAAACATATTGTACATAGTTAAACGCAGAATTGAACCAGCTTTTTATCGTTATTTTTTAAATAATTTTTATCGTCGTGTGTTTCCTTGAAACGGCAGTTTGAAGTCGGCATTTTGGACTTTCTTATTCGACCATTTTCATCAATCGGCCATTAGCCTACGATTTGGCTGATTTTGTTTTTTTTTTCTCTGCGAAAATAGGCTATAAATTGGAAGTTGATATCAAAAAATTTACCAAATGTTCTGACTGTGACATATTCAAATTTTTCACAACAGTTGAAGCACTCAAAAACACAATTCAACGATATTATTATTCTTTTTTTTAACGCCATTCAGCCAATTCTCACAGATATACTTATAGGCCACGGTTTTACTAAAATCTGGCATGTTTACATAATCTGCGTGAAGTACAAAATGGCGCCCGATCAACATGACGTAAGTGACTATAGAAACATCTTATTAAATAGATCTCACACCATATAAGCTTTTAATTTTAATAAATCATATGATCCTGGAATACGATGGAACTTCAGATTTATTTGTTTTTCTGTCACGCTTACAGCACCCTACACTAATCAACAATGGCCGTTCATTGACGCTTGACGACCAGCCTATTTTTAAACGGGGAAACTCGCGGATTTGACGTACTACATTAGTAAAGGAAGCAGTATTATAAGAAGATATTTTCTTTGAATGTTATTAATTTTAGTCATAATTTATGTAAATGTTCTGTTCAGGAATTTAGTTAAAGCTAGTTGGCATAGCAGTAGTGAATAGTCTTTACACCCAGCTTCCTGCAATGTCCCCTGTACCCCACTGGCGTCGCCACTGGAATTTTTTTAAAAGTGACGAGGCATGGGCTTGCTGTTTAGTTGTGGGTCAGTGGACTAATTGCTGTAAGTTTACACTTTAAAGAGGTAGCCTGTATACTCTGACCTATAGCAGCTCTACCCATTTTTTATGATTCCCCCCTTGAAAAAGTATTTCTGCCATTCGCCACTAGCACTGTTAAACATAACTAACAAAAATTACAATATGAAGCGTAACTATTGTATCAAACTTGTATTTGGAGAACATAGGCCAAGGTTTTAAACATAAAGTGTGAGAACCTTGTACTTGGTGCTCTTGAAGAAAGTTCTTTACATCTGGAATTGACTTTGTTAATTTCAGGTGTAGATTGCCAGACTGCTTCCCTGTACATAGAAACACCATAATAATAAAAAGAATTATCAGCAAAGTCCTACACTGTGCCACGTGTGGCTCCAGTTTTTATTTGTTTTATAAATTTGTTGTTTCTTCTTACAGATTAAAATCATGTTATAAGATTTTCTTTGAATAAAGAGAATTATTTTTATTAATGATAGAAATATATGTAGTTAATTTTAAAAAACATACTTTGATCAATGATATTGTATTAGATCAGTTCTTTCAACGTTGTATTCTACAGTTTCAAACCTAAGAGACATTGAGTAAATCAGTTTAGTCTTATTCCTTTTCACGAAAAACAGCAGTTCGTATCGAAAAAGATGTTAAATATAGCACGAAAAATTGAAAAATTTTGAATATCCCTTCACGAAACCCATCTCATCATCACTTTTTAGGTTTAAAGTGTGCATCGACTAAGCATAATTATTATGTACATACATTTCAATAGATTACAAACACTCACTGCTTATAATTTCTTCAAGGTTCTACGGATTTATTTGGTCCTATTTCGACTAATTTGTGACTCGTGTGACTATATTTTTCAACTCGTGTTTTTTTTTCAGAATCTTCATAGAAGCTATATTATACTCATGATACATTATGTCTCAAAATCAAGTTTTGTCGTCTTCTATTTCTGCTCTTGATAACAGCTTACAATGTCGATTTTAAACACAAGGGTTGACTCAGAGGAAGTCAACGAGGAAGTAATTGCATCTTTATGGTTATTATTTCAGCGTTAATACCAATTCTCTGTTATGATCTGGATTTTGATTATTTTATAACTCACTACACAGAATTTTCCTTTTTTCATTCCCGATAAAAACCATACGCAATATAATGGTGATCGAAATATATATTTAGGGGTAATAAGGCCAATACGAAGTAATAAGGACACTTAAAGTTAATACCAATAAAATAGAAGTAAGACCAAACCAGAACGATTTTGGGGCCTATATTATTTTGACGTGTCCATTCAAGAAACTTATTAACAATATTGGTATTAAAGTTAATTCATTAATTGTTTTGTTTATTTTTATTCGAAAAATGATAGTAACAGTTCGATGCTCTTTGTTGAATATTTCACCCCTTCCTGCAATTAGAGTTCTAATGACTTGGAAAAATACCAGTTTGTTTCACATGTCCATAATTAATTTATAATTAGCTAGAATTCCAATGAGTGACCGATCAAGAAAGGTCAAAAAGTCCATTTTTGTTCATCCAAAATGTACATAAATGGACATTTATGATTGGTTAAAACTTTCAATTATATGCAATAAGAACATAATGATATGATTAAGAATACATGATAGTTCAATAGAAACACCATGTAATTGCTAAATTTTGACACTAAAAAATAAGGAAACCCATCTTTAAATATGACATACTTTTGTTGATTCTTCGCAAAAATATACTTTGTTTGTATGAAGTAATGAAAAAAGCTGTTTTCTGAACTGATAATAATAATTATAATAATACCGCAAATATCGACGGTAAAGCATAAGAAAAACAAGTGATCAATTGCGGCTGATAAAAAATATTCAAAAATAGAAAATTCAGTTAAAATATAGATATATAATAAGAAATAAAATATCGCCCAATACAACATAAAAGATAAGTTAAAAGCTCGTTTAAAATGATGGGTTTTGAGATTCTGTTTAAAAGAATCTAGTTTTCTTTTCTAATAGCTATTGGTAGAGAATGCCATAATGCTGGAGCTCTTATTTCGAAGGACCAATCGCCAGCCAGGCATCGAAACCACGAGTTGAAGAACTATAAAACTAAACAAATTAGCTGGTGAAGAGCAGCCTGTCAGGCTCACATTCACACCCTCACTGATCACTCTGCTCAGGTCCTTAACTGTTTCTTCAATAAACGATCTTTTCCGCAGTTGATCTTTTTGTAACCCCTTTGATTACGTAAGTCTTATATGGTACAGGGCATTAGATCGTATAACACTATTTCATTCCATTTTCCCAAAGAGATACAATGCAATAAGATGTTATGGATGTACAACTAACTATTATCATAAAATGTATAAAATAAAAGATGCAGATGTTGATATTTAGCACGTTTATGCTGTAATGGTAGAATGAGTACGAAGTGGACGGGCTCTAATCTATTTGACAGAGTATGTATTTAGCTTGATATGAATTTTACAAACATAATAGGATATCTCTTCACAAAATCTTATTACTAAGTTCGTAATAGCTTGACATTGTGAAGATGAAAAGGATGAAGAATATACGCTAACTATATTGCAGAGTTTATCAAGTAAATTAGCCTAAGCTCTTTCATGTGTTGACATGCTAAAGCTCCACTGGACTTATGCTGCAAGCACGGCGAGAGTTACGGTGAACTATTTTTAAAAAGTTTTGGAAAATAAATATATACACAGGACCGACCCTAGAATGGATATAATAGTACTGCAAGGGATCGTGTTTATAAATGTGATGCAATACGATTGCTCAAAAAAGTCGCTACTGTGAAGAAAGGCTGTAACATATATCTTAAAATTAACTCCATAAAATGTGAAATTTTATGTCTGGCCCATCCATATATCACACACGAGGAACAGGTAGAGACAGATTAAATTGTCATTCATTTGTTGTGCACACGTTCATTGAATCGTTTGATTTCAGGCTGTACAATAAAGAATGAAAAAGATAAGTGTAATGGTGATTTTGTGTTTGGATATTTAGATGCTATTATGTATATAAATATGTACACAAAATGTATAGACTGTAGTAAGTTTCATTATCTATCATTTAATATCGACGAAATTCCACGGCTGCTATTACTAGCAGAATTAAATATAATGCCTTATAACTCTAGACAAGTGCCTCTCAGCCTTAATGATCCATTTTCCTATTTGAGAAATTTTTTATTTGCCAATCACCCCTGCACTTTAATGCATCAAATTATTTAAAAGTAACAAGTAGGTGCCAAACAAGATACGCCAATTATCCATTTAATTTTCAAGCTTCTGTCATGGGCTGTGTGCCATTATCTGTCAAATCATAAGCCCCCCCTCGCAGCCCCGAAAGCAAGTTTTTCGGGCAAAAATCTCATAACTAGGCTAGAGATTCGGGAAATCTCAGATATCTCGCCCCGTCTCGGACGTAAATCTTTGTCTGACCTGATAAAAAACCAAAATACTGTCCCTTTACCCTGAAAAATACTTAAAATTAACAAAATTTGAAATTAGAAAAGATATGAGATTAGAGAGTAAACCACATGATTGGTTCATTTTATGGAAGTAAATCACAAACATGTATCTTGATTGATCAAAGGAAAACGTTTACTGAATTCACGTGCAACACAATTACTAGTACTACGTAACGAAACAAGTTACGACATTTACTGTCTTTGGAAGGTTGTGAAACAGAAAGTAGATGTCAGAAATCAGAAATGAAAGTATCAGCGAATAGCCAAAGTCAATGACCTTTGACCTTGCAATAGGGAAAGTCAACAATGGTCAAGATCACGAGATATATGTCATCAAATTTCTAAATGCACACGGCTATTAAAGCGGAAGTTGATCCTAAAAAGGACAAGGTCAACAAAGGTCAATGCCAAAAACTGGCCAATTGGATGAGGTAATTGTGTGCAAAGTCCCTTTTTGAACAAATGTATTCTATGCAAGTATCAACTGATAGCTAAGATCATGACCTTTAACCTTATAATGGTCAAGGTCATCAAATATAAATCGAGATATAAATGCCAACAATTGATAAAAAACTTCAACCGGAAGTTGCAAAAAAGCTAAAGCGAAATTCAAAAATCGGCTCCCAATGTTTTGTTTGCAATCGTTTGCAGTTTACATATAAATCAAAATTACGCAAATCCGTTTTTACCCTGAAGACCCATTTTGAGTTTTACAAATATTGTTTCATTATGGCGGCGCCAAAATATCACTTCCGGATTTTTTTTCTTCTTTTTTTTGTAACAAATTTGACTACCGATCAATATCGTTGCTCTATATGAATTACACCGGAAGTAGTTCAGTCGAAAGTGAAAGTCAATTTCCCGTTTGAACCGGAAGTGAAGTCAAAAGTTTGACTTTATCATATTGTTTACTTTAGTGATCTGTCTATGCATCTAAAATTTAAGAGAAAGTTTTTTTTTGGTCAAAAATTGAAAAATTCGTCTGAAAAATGTCTGCGATAAATCTTTGAATTTCGAAAAATTTGACCTGCTATCATATTAGATATTAGAAAATGAAAACCCGAAGAAAATCGATTTAAAAAGTGCGACCTCTAGAGCCGATTTTCTATTTTTTGTACATGTTGAACTGTGACACTTTAAGGGGTGAAAACACCCCAGGTTTGGAACCAGGGCCATAAAAGCTTTATTCATATAATGATGATATCAATGGTGAAGTGTTTCTAAATATACATTTGTGGTTAGCATTTTGGGGTACAATTTGTAAGTGAGCACTATGTAATACTTCAATAATAATTTAACCTAAATGGTCTCCATCTTCAACTCTACCGTTAATAAAATACATAATACTTCAGATATCGAGGATGATTTTAATTGCTGGTTTCTCTTAAAGCATTAAAAAGATTCATATGTATAATTATTTATTGAGGGACTTTGCTTTTTTTCCCTTTCACAACCTTCCAAAGACAGAAAATGTCGTATCTATAAACTGTTCTGGCAGGTGACCTAATTAACCTAGAAGGTTGATCTTTTCAGAGTCTCTTGCAATTTGCTACATTAGCAAAGTCCCACTCTGTGCCACGTGTGGCTTTAGTATATAAATGTATTATTATTCAGATCAATGACCCAAAGTAAACAAATGAATCAAGGGCAGCTTCATATTTTAAAGAGTCCAAAACCCACTCCCAAAACACCTGTATCCTATCGACAGGAAATAGGAACTTACTTCGTTAACGGTGAGACGTGGAAAGGAAAAAAGGATGTACGCATTTCGAATACGAAAGAAATGGAAGCTGTATATAAACTTGAGATGATAAACTTGAGTATAATGTACAGTCAAGTAACCTAATTTCGTGGAAACCTATTATTCGTGGATTTCCGGAAATGTTTAATAATTTACATGAGCGACCTTGCGCGACCTCCGCATTAGTTTGTTTTGATAAACATGGGTTTTCTGTACAATATCAGCTAGTAGAATGAATCCAGTAGTTTCAAGCAAGGTAAAATGTATTAATGTATACTTTGACAAATACAAAATGGCGGCTTTCAGCTATTACCAAACGTCGCCATTTTTTATCGACCTTTTCTAATAATCCCAAGCGGTAATCGGAATTCCAAGTGTCGTCTGCTAGAATGCAGTCCAACGAATGAAGTCACGTGATCAACTAGCGGATTCCGTGTCAGCAGAAAATTTCTATGGAACACAAAGTGGGCCATATTCTGATGTTGTTTCAGTGACTTTTAGCAATAAATCACGCTACGTATCTTATTTTGTCAGTCACTATTTTTTTTAAAATCGTGGTTCTTTAAAGGAATTGTCACTAGTTATAATGAATTGATATTAAAGATAAATACTAAGAGAAGTTAATTATACCACCCGGTATCCATACAACGTGTTTTTCTCCACTTATTTATAGATCAAACATTGTACACGAAAATAGGTGACGCATTCTGCCGCCGTTGCCGAGTTGGTTGCTCATGAAATATGGGTCAAAGTGAAGCATTCATAAAGAAAATCGAAACAAACCAATTTTAATTATTTTGTAGAATATCTGAGGAAACATCTAAGACATAAATTTTTTTCTTTTAACTTTGACGAAATTCGGTGTTGAATCCTTATATCCACGAAAATAGGTTACACCACTGTATAAACACTCAAATTGAAAAAATCACGAATTTCAAGTTTGCTTTTAAAAACGATTGTAATCTATCACTGGAAAGATAATGAAAAGCACATTGAGAATACGAAAAAATTAACCCTCTAGGTTAATTAGGTCACATGCTAGAGCAGTCCAAAGTTGCGCGTTTGGTTGTTTTCTGACAGCTATAAAACCGGAAGTACAAGTTGGAGGTCAAATGTCAAAGTATCAACTGATAGTCAAGGTCATCAAAGGTCAAGGTCAGGAGGTAATAATGCTAAAAATTGATAAAAACTTCAACTGCAAGGGGCAAAAAAGCAAAAACGAAATCCAAATATCGGCTCCTGATTTTTTGTTCGCAATCGATTGCACTATACTGTATCATATTGTTTACTTTAGTAATTTAATAGAAATCGGACAAAAGCAAAAAAGTTTTTTTTTTGGTAAAAAAAATAATTGAACTGCTATCATATCAGATATTATGATTATGCAGATTCCGAAAATGAAAAGCCGAAGAAAATCGATTAAAAAATGCTACCTCGATTTTCTACTTTTTGCACACTTCCGGTTTTGCAAAAATGTTCCTTTTACATTTAACAACTACGATGTCACAACAGAAGGTCTACACATGTAGAAATGTTGCTGCAGCTGATGCAGCCTTTGCTTGAAAAGGTGTGGAAATTTCGAAAAAAATAGAGAATTGACACGTTTTTGTATTTTTGAATTTCAAATTTAAAAAAATAATTTTAAATTTGAAAAAATTTGAAATTTCTAATTTGAAAAAAATAATTTCGAATTTGAAATCTTGATTTTGAGGTTGTAATCTAAATATTGAATTTTGAATTTGAATTTGAATTTGAATTTTGAATTTTGAGATTGAAATTTGAATTTTGAGATTGAAATTTGAATTTTGGATTTGAAAATTTAATTTTGGATTTGAAAATTTAATTTTGAATTTGAAAAAAATAATTTCTACTTTGTTTCCTATTGTTGTGACTGGATTATTCAAGGCTATGAGAAAAGGGCTACATAAACAAGCCTTGTCACTCTGAGCAATGGTTTATTATGGAGACTACATTTTTATCAAGCGGCTGCATCGCTTCTTGTGGCTGGCTGCCAAACTTCGGAAAGGCCATGTCCTGTCCCTTAACTGCTTTGAATAAAACGTTGAAAATTAACGATTACAATATATAACTCCATCCTCATGTGGTCATGACAATCAAATTTGCTGCACTGTGGGATCTTGGGGTGGGTCAGACTGGATGCACTAATGGTAAAAAGGGGCCGGGTAATATCACCATGAAATATGTTGCATGTGCCTGTAAAAAAGCAAGATTTCAGATTCTTGAAAAGCAAAGGTAGTTTTGCATGAACTGGGTTTAAATCGAAACTTTCCCAACTATTACAGCTCACAAAATAAGTTACATGTCAAGGAGTCAAGGCAATTTTCGGATGACATTTCTGGGAGGGAAGTGTGTTTCTGATCACGGAAGGATTCTAAATTGATTAGTGATTTAAAGCTGATATATAAATTTGCCGACCACAAAATGAATTGAATGAAATGGAGTTTTAGGTCTTTTTTCACCCTTTAAGGCTAATGAGGAAAGGCCATGGCCATGCAGTGTGCAATAAGGGAAAGTTTGCCAGGATAGCAGCATTAATTTACCCTTATTTTCGATTTGCAACTCGCACAACCCTCGGTTTAATGTCCCATCCGCACAACTAGACGCTTTTTCCTCGCAGCCATTCTAACCTGTATCACTGACAGAGGGAAAGCGGGTTGAAAATCCGAAGGTATCATCTCGACCCATGCAGTGATGGAACCCTGGACCTTCAGATTAGCGAAAACGCGATTGTTTTTCAAAATTTCAATATCAAAATTTCAATTTCGAAATTAAGATTTCAAATTCAAAATTATCTTTTCAAATTCGAAATTATTTGTTCAAATTCGAAATTATTTGTTCAAATTCGAAATTAGATTTGGATTTGAAATTTGATAATAAAGTGTTTTAGAACTAGCATGGATATACTTACTTTCATCCTGTTTTTAGTTGTGGGTAAGTAGACTAATTGTTGTTAGTTTTACACATCAAATCCTAAGTCAACATTGTCATTTGTCATACAGTGTCGTTGACTTGTTGGATTCATAGAAACGCCATTGTACACGCCATTTTATACGCCTATATAAAGTAATATGGTCTAAATATATCTATAGCACTAGTTTAACACTGAAAATATTGTATTATTCTATGTAAATAGATATATTTAGACCATATTACAATTGAAGAACCATATATTTTGAAGTTTGAAAATAGGTCAGTTATCTGAAGATCACATAGTGAGAAGCTCAGAGTAACAATATGATTTATTTCTGCAAAAATATTTTCTATCTAGCCTACATAGATATCGATAAATAGCTAAAAAATGATAGCCTATTAGAGGAAGTCAACGAGAAAGTAATTGCATCTTTATGATTATTATTTCAGCGTTAATACCAATTCTCTGTTATGATCTAGATTTTGATTATTTTGTAACTCACAACTCTAGTGTAACATGGAATTTGAAACCGTCAATGGGAGAAAATTTGAAAAACATTATAGTGATAAATGTAGATAAACGGGGTTATAGAACAGTATACACAAATTCTTCATTTTTAGTCCCCATAAAACAGTGGTTCCCAACCTTTATCCGCCTTCACATCCCTGGAACAATCACGTGGACCTTTCACACCCCAAAAAATTTGTTTCATCCACATTTCCAGCATGTGATGATGTTAGGTGCTCTCTCAATTCAAAAAAAATTCTTCTCCTACACCAGTTGGCCACACTCCTGACACCCCATAAACACCCCAGGTTGGGAACCAGGGCCATAAAATACATAATACTTCAGATATGGAGGATTGCTGGTTTCTTTTGAAGCATTAAAAAGATTCATTTGTATAATTATTTATATATAATTGTATTATTATTAAGATCAATGACCCATAATAAATTGGCTCCAAGGGTCGCTTCATATTTTGCAGGGCCTAAAGTATTTGTTTCAACAATCCCACCCCTTTTATCATATCCTATACGTTCTTAATTCCTTCCTCCACAGACAATTGGTACTTACTACATTAATGACAAAAGAAGTAATGAGTAAAGGATGACGATATTTCGAACAGCATAATTTCCAAAACATATAATGTGGAAAATAGTTATATATGCCTAACTCCTATCTATGACCGTAATTATCAAATATGATATAATTGTTGTTGATTCATTGAACAAAATACACCCTATATGCATACAATTATAAAATTGCATCAGATCCTTCTCCAGCTGAAAAACTCTACTGCATGCTTCAGCTGATAGCATCTGAGATTAAGGTTGTTTCTACAGTAGGTATAAGGATTGAAGAGGGAACAGCAGTTTGTTCCATCTCAATCTTTTACGACAGTCACAAGGAGACAAACGTCTGACGTTCAGACGTCTACCGTTAAAGCAGTTTAATTATCAACCGTTCAGCAATCCCGTTTTTTAGTCTAGTCGTCTGAACGCAACCGGTTAAGCTTCAGCTGCCGAAACTTGCGCCTGCTTCGTAAGTGGCTTCAAACCTGGCTTGAATAGTTAAGCCAGATATTTCATTTCATGTCTGAGTATTCCTCTAAACAAATTTCCGCCATTATTGTACATGCGAAGTGGTATTATGATCTCTGAACTTCCTAATGATTTCCCTGGTAATGTAAAAGCTGGCTTTACCTTTATGTCCATCTGACTGAATGCTCACCAAAAACAGTAAACCGGGGTCGAAGAAAGGTTGATTGTTAAGCTGCCTTAACTTAAGTCGTCTGAACGCACAATTAGCTGTCTTAATCTACCAGCATAAGAGTGCCTGTTTTTTTTGTTCCCGATACAGGACAATGACAAAACCTATATTGGTAGGCACCAAGGTCCCGAGATCAAAAATGAATCAGATGTGCTACACGTGGGCACAACTATTCACATTAGGTTAATGCGACTACATTTTACACCCAAGTCAGGAAAAGTTGGAATTGTGAGTTGTAGGAAACCAACTCTAGTGACTCTATGCTTCAACAAGACCATGTATGTGAAAGGTAAATTGTATGAAATCCATCAACAAGGCCGACAGTCCGTTTGTTACACCAATATCACTCATATTGTTAAAATGAAATATATTATACTATTTCGTTTAAACGAATTACTTATTTAGTATTTATAAATAATTCGTTAAAGATGGGTTTCCTTATTTTTTAGTGTCAAATTAAGCAAGCTATTGGTGTTTCTAGTGAATTATCATGTATTCTTAATCATATCATTATGTTCTTATTGAATATATTAAGAGTTTTAACCAATCATAAATGTCCATGTATGTACAGTCGGGATAAACAAAACAAGGCTTTTTGACCTTTATTGATCGGTCACTCATTGGAATTCTGCTGGTAATTATCTTCTAATTTAGCTAATTATGAATTAATTATGGACATGTGAGACAAACTGGTATTTTTCCAAGTCATTAGAACACCTCTACTTTCTATTCATATAAGTCTTAGCATTTTCATTTTCAAATTGAAAATAAGGGAATCTAAAACGAAATAATTTAAAGAGTTTTGAAAATTGTGCCTAAGGGGCTCCGTAGATATGAGATTGGAGAGGAAATCACATAAATGATTAGTTTTTTGGAAGTAAATCACAAACATGTATCGTCATTGATAATAGAAAGGAAAACGTTTACTGAATTCACGTGAAACACAATTACTAGTACTACGCAACAAAACACAATTAATAGAAAATATGTACGTAAAACAATTCACACTATAACAAAATATTAAAACTTGTATTTCAAACTGGACACCCTGAATATTTATACAATAAATTTACGGAAAGATCAAAATTAACGGAAACCAGTATGACACTGAGATCAGAAACACTCCGAACTTTAGACATACCGAAATGTAATATGCTATGATGAGAACATTTCAATATACAGCTTCTTTACTTTGGAATTCATTACCACAAACTGTAAAACATAATCCTTCTTTATATACATTTAAACAAGAACTGAAGAAATTTGTTCTTACTGACAATACTGATTAATTGATTCCATAGCATTTATAACCATTCCTTTTGTTTTTCTCACCATTTCATTTTACTTAAAAAAATGTTCCACCATCATGTAAAGTAAGAAACAAAGTGTTTAGATTTTTTATATTTTTCACCACATCCTTGATGCATTGTAAATGCTCTATGAAACTTTCTGTGTTTTTATTATATACTTAGTATATAATTCGTAGTTTTGTGGGGAAACATAGTGGTTACATTTTCATATTTCTTTCCTCATTCATGTTACATTGTAAATGTATATATGTTTTATGCTATTTTCTGTGATTTTATTCTTTCTGTAATCGTGTATATAATTTGTAGTTTAGTGGGACCTATTTAAAATTAGACTTCTGTCTAAATGGGTTGCCAAAATAAAGTTATTAAAGTTATTAAATTTCGGGGAAGGGAGGGTTTGATTCTCCCAAATGTACAGGCCTAGGGTGGAGCAGACACTTTATTTAGAAATTAGGATCAAGGGTCTTGATATTGGGTTTTCTTCTGTTCTTGTTCTGATCTGAAATTAGAAAAAATAACTCGCCCGATGGGCAAGAAGTATAGTATCTGTTATGTACTGATTGTTTTTAGTTTACTATGAACAATATTATCATTTAAGTTCTTATTTTTTGAATATGCAACTATCATTTCTGCTTATAGACATGGGGGAATTTCTCTTGAAGGCTCTTATAGTGGGCATGAACTATCTTGCTTGCTCGATTGCTGGTTGTATTAAACGGGACAACAAAGGGTGCTATGCCTACATTATGATAAATATTTAGTCCTATAGGTCTTGCTGTATTCAATGTCTCAATCCAATGGGCTTCCCTAGATTGACGGAATTTGGTAGTTTCATCTTCGGGCAAGTCAATTTCTATACGCTCAATTGGGATTAGGGTGAGATCGTCTATTGAATGGTCGTCGAAGTTGAAATGATTAGAAACAGGCTTGTCTTTCTTTAATTTGATGTCTGACCTTTGAGCATTAAAGCGAGTTCGTAAATTATTCTTAGTTTCTCCTACATATTGTTTGGGGCATTTCTTGTATGAAATTAAATATATTACATTCGAATGTTCACATGTTAGATGTTCCTGGATCGGGTACCTTTTATTCGTAGAGTTGCTTACAAAATAATGAGTTTCTTAAACCTGGAGGTACTTCGGCATAAAGTCTGTTTTTAGCTGCTATCTGTGCTAAGGTGGAATTTTTTATGTTTCGTAAAAATCGTTTAGAGTACCCACGTACCCCGCGGCCAGAGGGGGTTTTCACGTGGATTTAGGAATAAACATTGTTCTAGCACCACGTGGGGGGTGGTTTCGAAAAAAATATGTGCAGCTAAGATTTCGTTGAAATCGTTCAATGGATGGTCGGAGATAATTCAAGTTAGCTATCTTTGGTGTGGGAATAAACTTAAGTCCACGGTCTAAGATTGAATGCTGAAGGGGTGTGAGAATTTTGCGGCTCAAGTTAACTAAAGTTTGGCCTAGCGGTGGCCTCTCAGTATTTTTTATCCCCAGTAATTAGTTTAAAGACTTACTCGATGCTTGAAGCTGGTGTATCCAAAACAAATAAATGCTGTTTGCTGTTTCAGGAGACCAATGAAGATTATCAACTGGTTCGAATTCTTCTTCGTAGGGTGGTAAGATTGTTGCGCTGTTGATACTGGATTCCATCATGTTGTTGAGAGTGCTGAGGTTCTGTTGTGCTTTCTTCGAGATTTTATTTGAAATGGGTATACATGTAAAGAGGATCTTGGAGTTTGGGAAGGTTTTGTTGGCTGTGGCGATTAATTTCTGGGCTTGGTTAAAGGAGGTCTTTGGTAGCTGATCACGGTTGTTGAGGCCTACATGAAGAATAATGGTAGTAGGTTTCGGATCAATGTCGTATGATTCCAGGATTGACTGTATGTGATGGATTTGGGCACCGGGGTAAGAATGTATTTCAGTGTCTGAACTGGTTTTGGTAATTCGATTCAGGTTAGATGATCCAATTATTAAGGTAGATTTCTTTAGAGGAGGTAGCTTCCATAATGATTTGTCCTTGGTTTGGTGATAATACGGTTTGGTAGCGGATATAATGGTCGTCGACGGTGTAATTGGTACTGGTTTGGTAGTTGTTAGAATTGTAGCATTGGGAACGGACTGGGATCTGGTTCGAGGGGGGGGGGGGGGGTCTGGATACACGTCTCGACTTGGATGGAGACTGAGGGGTGGTTTGCTGGTCCAAAAACGCACAGAAGGAAGAAAGGTTGGCGGATCCTGGATCACGTGGTGAAGATTCAGATGGTGTGGTGAGTCTGAAAGTGAAAAGAGAAGGGGAGTGCCCTCTCTACGAGAGCGTTTACCTATGTCTGCTGGACTAGGAGTAGGTGAACTTCGAGCTCGTTTAGGGGTTTGGTTCGGCAGCGTGGTGGCTCTAGATGGTGCAGGTGTAGTGTCCATTTCAGTTGGTAGAGATATGGTTACTCTGGTTTTTGTTTCGTTGATTGTTTGGTAGAATTTGGTGATTACAGCTTGAGTGAGACGTTTCCCATAGGAGCGACGGGCCCAGGACAGGGCATGAGAAACGATGCGATCGACGGCAGGTGATGATAAAGACTTGGTCCGATTGAGGGATCTAATATTCGCGTCGACAGCTGATGTTTTCATTGCTGGACGGATAAAACTATCCTACTCAGAGACTTTGCGTTTGAAGGTAAACGCTGGTTGGCCTTGCTGTTGAAGGGTAAGGATTGCCAAATGATGGAGGCACTGCAAAACTTGGAAGAGCACCTTCACAAAGGGTTCTTCCTCCTTATGAGTGGGGACTGGTTGGCGTCGGTGGGCTTGTAGTCGTTTCTGTTGTTGGTCAGGTCGATGTTACCTCTTGATTGGTAGGCTGTGTTGTAGGTAGGTCGGCGATGGGGTGGGATATAGCTGGATGGGTTGGTTGGTGGTCGGCGATTGGTAGGTGGTAGAGGTCGATGGAAGACGGGGCCGTTGTAGGGTACGTGATATTGGTTTGGTTGACGATTAGTGTTTCTATGTTTGGCTTCTTGCCAGTGGTTGTTGTAGCTGGGGAGCATAATGAAAATAACTTGAGGTTAGAAAGGGAGTGTACAGCGGATGTAACAGCAGGAAACTGTATATGCTATCGTGAAAATGTGGGGATCAAATTATGCAAATAAGTCAAACTGGGTTTGGGGATATATAAAGTAAGATGAAAGTTATGATGAAAAATGCAAAAATATATATTTAGGTGATAAATAACGCTAACAATGATGTGAAAAATTATAACAAGTAAAACAAAAACTTACGCAATGTACAGCTGCATATCGATCCAGTGTATTAGGTAGCTAATGCTGAAGTGGAACTAGCATGGGTATACTTACTTTCATCCTGTTTTAGTTTTACACATCAAAGTTAAAGCCCCATTTGTCATATAGTGTAGTTGACTTGTTGGATACATAAAGGCTATCAGTTTTATTCACTGTACAGCTGCATATCGATCCAGTGTATTAGGTAGCTAATGTTGAATTGGAACTAGCATGGATATACTTACTTTCATCCTGTTTTTAGTTGTGGGTAAGTAGACTAATTGTTGTTAGTTTTACACATCAAAGACTAAGTCAACAGTGTCATTTGTCATACAGTGTCGTTGACTTGTTGGATACATAGAGACGCCATTGTACACGCCATTTTATAGGCCTATATAAAGTAATATGGTCTAAATATATCTATCTACATAGAATAATACAATATTTTCACTGCTTAAAACATCAATTGTAGAACGATATATTTTCAGTCTGCGTCCTTACTGGACAAGTTTGAAAATAGGTCAGTTATCTGATGATCACATAGCGGGAAGCTCTGAGTAACAACATGATTTATTTCTGTTTAGATATTGTCTATCAAGCCTACATAGATATCGATAAATAGTTACTTTTAGAAAATGATAGATCAGTTATGTCTGCCTTGGAGTAGTCATTACTCCAAGTGTCTGCGTTGCATTCTACAGTTCCAAACATTAGGAGACATTAAGTAAACAAGTTTCCGTTGTTTCGGTCACATTTTTCGTGTAAACCTAATTACAAAATGTGTTATATGTTGTTTGAAAGCTTTCTATGTTTTGTGGCAAAGGGAGGATACTGATGCTCAGCCTTAGACCACAAACAGAGTTGTCTAATTTGGCTCCCTGTCAAGATCGAGAGTGAGGCTTGCTCTGCAATCTTTTTAGTCAGGGCGCCATATTGGTCAGTGTACGTTCTGTGATCGGTTGGTGAAGATCGAATAAAGTTGTAGTCAACATCGTATAACTTTGTTTTTTATCGTGCCATCGTCTTCGTTCATGTTCTCCATAGCATCGTAAGAATATTTTTGAACCACGCTCTGCTACCAATGATATGTATCATTGCCAGGGTTAGACTTAGGACGATCTATTTAGGGTTATACGGATTATTTTCGGCTAATAGTTGACAAAGAATGGAACTATATTTTTGTCAACTCGTGTTCTTTCCAGTGTCGACATGGCAGCTATACTCATGATGATTATGACTCAAAATCAAGTTTTTTCGTCGTCTATTTTGCTTACAATGGTTGACAGAGGAAGTCAACGAAGCATAAATTGTATCTTTATGATTATTATTTCAGCGTTAATACCAATTTTCTGTTATGATCTGGATTTTGATTATTTTGTAACTCACAACTCCAGTGTAACATGGAATTTGAAGTCGTTAATGTCAGAAGATTTGAAAAACATTATAGTGATAAATGTAGATAAACGGGGTTATAGAACAGTAAACACAAATTCTTCATTTTTAGTCCCCATAAAACAGTGGTTCCCAACCTTTATCCGCCTTCACATCCCTGGAACAATCACATGGACCTTTCACACCCCAAAAAATTTGTTTCATCCACATTTCCAGCATGTGTTAGGTGCTCTCTCAATTCAAAATAGTCTTCTCCTTCACCAGTTGGCCACACTCCTGACACCCTATTTCCAAAACCCTAGGGAGTGAAAACACTAGGCTGGGAACCAGGGCCAAAAAAGCTTTATTCTTATAATGACGATATCAATGGTGAAGTATTTCTAAATATACCTAGGCTAGCATTTTGAGGTACAATTTGTAAGTGAGCACTATGTAATTTATAATACTTCAATAATAATTTAACCAAATGGTCTCCATCTTCAACTCTACCGTTAATAAAATACATAATACTTCAGATATCGAGGATGATTTTAATTGTTGGTTTCTCTTAAAGCATTAAAAAGATTCATTTGTATAATTATTTATATATATGTATTATTATTAAGATCAATGACCCAAAGTAAACAAATGACTCAAGGGCAGCTTCATATTTTGCAGAGTCCAAAACCCACTCCCAAAACACTTGTATCCTATCCTATACTTTTTTGATTCTCTCTTCCACAGAAAATTGGAAATTACTCCGTGAACGATGACACGTGGAAAGGAAAAGAGGATGTACGCATCTCGAATAGAACAATTATAATTCCAGCATTTAGTAAAGAAATGGAAGCTGTGTATGAACTCGAGATGAGTTTTCACACCAAGCTTAATGTTAAAATAAAATATTTTAGACTAACTTCTATCTATGACCGTAAGTATCAAATATGATGTAATTGTTGTCGATTCCTTGCACAATTTGCAAACAAAATGGCATTATGATGCTTTCGTAACTTTTCAAAGAGAAATTGTACGAACGATTTTTGTCGTATGTGTAGTCTTTCTCAGTGTAAAATTAAACTGTTACGACAACGATCGTAAAATTCAGGTCCATAATGAAACGGACTTATTGTTTGTTTGTTCTTTCTTACAAATTTAGAAGTCTATATTTATTATAAATGAGTTACTCCCCTTTCAGTAGTTGATTTTTCTTGTGTTCTACAAGACATTAGATCATAAAACTTCATTTCATTCCATTGTACCAATGAAATACAATACAATAAGATGTTATGGATGTACAACTATTTTCATTTCATTCATAGTGCCATAAAAACAAAGGATAAAGATGAGCTGTTTTTTGAACAATAGTAACAGTGAGCTGCAGATGGGCAGCATTGTGTTGAAATATTACAAAAAAGGGTTTTAAATAGTTTTTTATTCAACATAATTTTATTGTGAACAAACTGTTTACAAGTCAACAATATTAGTTAACTTTCATTCTATTGATATTTAGCACATTTATGCTGTAATGGTAGAAAGAGTATGAAGTGGACGTACTCAACTCTATTTGACAGGGTATGTATTTTTCTTGATACGCTGTTGATCTATAGTGCGGGTTTTCTCCAGCAAGCTAGCTAAAGCTCCATGTTTCATGTTTGGAATCACTAAAGTTCCACTGACCTTTCGCAGCACACAAAGACAAGCTTGCTTAACTTAACTTAACTTAAGGAAGGCCGAACTTTATTATCACAGTTTTTCTTACATTTATAACATTATGTCATGTAATTTTGTTGTATATATTTTGGGTCTATATAATAATACACGGGACCGACCATGGAATAGAAGAATAAATCATTCTGCTTTCGATTTATATAAGTATTAGCCGTCCAATAAATATGGGGGCGGAATGGTTTTTTATTCAATGTTCTTCATTACTGTTTCATAATTCTTAATTCTAAATTCTTATCTCTTAATTTGCACGCTTAATTCAATATTTGTTATTGAAATTTGACATTTGTATACAAAAATCGTAATTTGTACTGAAAATGAACATTCTTTGATAAATATTCAGTTTTTCAATTATTAAATTAATAAAATTATTGCCAAAAATATCCTCAAATACAAATCTACAAATACAAATGTAGCTCAACATATCTTCAAATGGAAAACGTCAAACACAAAACTCTACCAACAAAATTTCAAATACAAATGTTCAATAACAAATCTTGCGAAACATTTCTCCAAATACATGTCGAATATATTTGTAGGTCATGATTATGACGACAGGTGTCGCTGTACGTTCCTTTCATAGCATTAACAAGGCAAGTGACATTTACAGCCATCAAATAATCATAGGCCTAGTCTATGCAAATGTCTTGCAATAATTCTGTGATGAATTGTAGGCCACTATAGCCTACTGTCTTTGCAAGTACATTGGTATATCGCATTTTACCGATGATTTTTATATCATCCTCAAAATATATACCTGCTGTAGACCTAGTCGCTAGTGTAAGTGTTAAAATGTCTTTGGGTTGAAAAAAATGTAAACATGACTATATCATATAGGATAGGCCTATTGTTAACGTGAAACTTGTTTTTACAGAGTACAATTGTCAGGAAAATCTGCTATTATCAAGATAAAAATACTTAAGAAGAAAATAGGCTCAGTGTAGAATTGTGATTTGCCCACAAAGGCACAAAGCTGTAGGGTAGGCGTAGACTCTAGTCTGTGTGGTTTTCTAAAAAAGAACATTACATTTACTAATATGATTACTAGGTGTAGTCTTTTAACAGGTATAAATAAAAGTAACCGACAATCAACATAGCCCTATTAAAATGAATTCTCAAAGTTGTTGGAAAATATTTATTAAAACACACAAGAACCGGAAATTCTTCTTGGGATTTAGCTAACTTTCCTGTCTTGAACAACTTCTATCTCTACTTCTTGTGACTCGTATGAACTTCAGTCCTGGTTTTAGAATTATTCAAACTCATGAAAATTAACGATATTGCAGTCGTAGCAAGGAAATTACAGAATGTTAAGCGCGTTGAAAATTGAACTGGATGATAGAGGCTCTCTATAGTCTATATCTTATTTTATGTTGGTTGTACAGCGACACCTGTCGTCATAATCATGACCTTCAAATATATTCGACATGTATTTGGAGAAATGTTTTGCAAGATTTTTTGAGCGAGATTTGTTATTGAACATTTGTATATGAACATTTGTTGGTAGAGTTTTGTGTTTGACGTTTCGCATTTGAAGACATGTTGAGCTAGATTTGTATTTGAGGATATTTTTGGCAAAGATTCTATTACTTCAATAATTTGAAAACCCAATGTTTATCAAAGAATGTTCATTTTCGGTACAAATTATGATTTTTGTATACAAATGTCAATTTTCAATAACAAATGTTGAATTAAGCGTGCAAATTATAAGAATTTAGAATTAAGAATTAAGAAATAGCAATGAAGAACGTTAAATAAAAAGCCATTCCACCTTCCATAAATAAAGGAATACATTTATCAATAAATTAAAATAAGGGAACCGAACTTTAACGTGCCGATATACCATCCATTCATGACCAGATTTATCGGGCTACATGTTCATGTGAATCGTTTGATTTCAGAAATTAAACTCAAACTTAACAAACTGTACAATAAAGATTGAAAAAGTTAAATGTACTGGTGATTTTGAGTTTGGATATTTAGATGTAAATGGAACTAATTGTACACCATTGAACATTATACATAAAAACTGTAGTAAGTTTACTTATCGACATATTAAAGAGATACAATCGACACAATTCCACGACCCCCTTTTTCTTTGAAGAGATTAATTATTACTTTTCAAGACGAAGGTTGCAATATCTTCTTAGCCAGTTTTTTATTTTGATGTAGAGCATACGTGAATATATACAGGGTTTTAGTCAAACTGCAAAAAACATGTACACGTATATAGTAGCCAGTCATCCAGCCAGCTAGCTTCACTTCATTTGATAACTCTAGGTTAAAGAATAAATTTATTATATTATTATAAAATATGTATGTTTATTTTTAGATTCTGAAGATGCCTCAGATGATGGAAAAGGGGGCGTTAAGAGAACAGCAGAAAAGACTGTTCATAACAGCAGGAGTGGTGTTGATGCGCGCTATTTTTGTCTTTTGACACAAATTCCCTTTTTAGTTTTATTTTTTTTATTTATGTATTAATGGCGGGTGCCGCTAGCGGGGTAAGTTTCGCTAGCGGTGCAGGGCATGCTCACTCTTCCAGAACACAAAGTAACACTCTGCAATCGGGTCTAACAACTCTTGAGTCTACGTCCAACTACTCCACTAAAATTGTGGCAGGTGTCGATGCAGGGTACGCTCACCTTTCCGGAACACCTGATGCCACTCCGCGATTGGGTTTGTCAACTCGTCATCCCTTTTGGAGAGTCCACATAGCTATTGTGTTTATTACACACCAGACGTGACCCTTGTTAGTAGACAAGATTGTCCCCGAGGTTTTGATTCAACTTTTAAGCTTATGATTCCAAGGTATGAAATAATGCTCAAACTTGAATAAAACACAGAGTTGTAATGGAGTGATTTTGCCAAATTGCTGTTTTGCGTAAATTTGCTGTATCTTCAGCTTTTTCTCTTTGCAATATTGAAATCATCATCATGTTTTTTCTTCTAACCAAGTTGTCAATAATTCAAGTTAGTTCAAACTAAAGTATAAATTTATCTAAATCTACCGTATTCTGACCACTTTCTTCTGAAAAAATTGTCTTATTGATTTTCTACAAATTTTGATCAGATTTGTCAATCCAAAGCAATTTGATAATTTAACAAAAGATTTCACCAGATAAATTCAGATTTAGAGCCCAGACTTATCTTAACTTTATTTGCAATCAACTAAATGTATTTATATATATAAATAACTGAAACCGTATTTAAAATTCGAACTACAAATTATGCAAAATCTATATATGACATAAGAGTCTATTACATGGTTGTACAGATTGTACAGTACTTTTGAGGGGTCCATCAATCAGCCGAACAGGAATCGGGAATAAAGAGTCAGTAGATTAGAACAAATAATTTTCATCCATAATAATATTCAAAATACACCATACAGCATGAATCTATTTTGTCGTGACAGCCATCACATAGACAAATTCTAATAATAGTTCCAAACAGTTCCAATAAGTAGTAATAATAGTAATATTAGTAATAGTAGTAGTAATAGTAGTAGTAATAGTAGGTTTCCAAGTGTTTGGTACCAAACCTGACACAAACACATCCAAGCAAAGTCCAAATTTACATCAAAAATAAAATTCCGACAGCCATGCCGTTTCTTTTCCAAAAACAACGTACCCACAAAATTAGCGACGTAATCAGGTCAATTACATACAAAAACGTAATCAAAAACTAGCCTAACACCAGGCCTAAACTGGTAGCTACAATGGTCTCAAAACAGATTTCGTATTTGACGTTTCATCTTTTTCGTACGTGTTGTGGAAATATTTCAGTCTGAAACAATTTAACTCATTTAATGAAATCTAAATCTTGAGATATATTTCTGACCAAAGGAATTTCGGCACTGTTGCTGTCACTGTTGCTGTTTCGTATTTGACATTTCATTGCTGAGGCAGAAATAGGCACATAATATCGCGATCGGAAGTGATCGGAGTGCGATGCAGCGATTGATCTAGTACGGGGTGTCTGGTCGTTCTAAAAATAGCTGTGAGTAATCAACACACATTATTAAGTTATATTGCTATGTTTAATGTGGAAATCACCATCAGAAATGACCGGGATGCGATGCAGCAATAGGGGCATAGTACCATGACTTTAGCGATTGATTTAACATAGTAGGGGGTGTCTGATCGTTCTGAAAATTGCTGCGAGTTATCAAAATGCATTACTATCATATTGTAAATTTTCAGAGCTATGACCATTTTCAGAGCACAAACGAAAATGATTATGGCTACAGCCATTACAACGATTTGAAAAATTGACAATTTGGTCGAAATGACTCGAGACTGAATGATTTGGCAAAGCAAGTACGATTGAACAAAATAGTCATTTAGCCGTTATCGGGAAAATAATAGCCGGTTCGTCACTTTGAAAATTAATTTAAGATAGAAGGAAGCGTTGGAATCATCTGAAATTTGACGTGATTATTCAGGACATATATAAGTACCTCTCTGCCAATATGAAATGAAAATAAAAGTGAATATCATTCGGCCATGATAGAATTAAAGCGGGTTTTTGGCCTCAATTTGTAGGTTATTTATGTGCTTTTTTATTCAATCTCAAGATTTATATAGAAATATTTTTGGTTTTCACCCTCTTTTATCAAAACATTACGGTAATCAGCTTTGCTTTATGTATCATTAATAATTGTATTATTCGGTATTAAATGCAATTTTCATATTAATTCTCATCTTTATTGACCCAATACAGTTTATCACAGGGGAATGGTGGTATTCCCTTGGATTACATTCTAGCTTTTGACATGGATAAAGAATATCAAATCGCCAATGAATATATAGAAGCTGACTTTGCCGTATCCTTTTTAGCCATACATATCAAGTACTGTTTAGTACTGCATTCTCACGAGATTGTCATAGGCAAAATTTGATACTTATTACGATTTAATAGGCACCCTGAAGTCCACACACATCCTGATGAAATTATCCTTTCGAACCAGTAATATTGGTGTAGCACACGGACTGTGTATCTTCTGAATGATCCCCTTGTTCAACCGATCCTGTACATAGTTCTTTACTTCAGCCTGTGGAACTATTACATGTGGAATAATCTTGAATATCAGGTTTGATATAATGTCATACCATGGTCAGAAAACCTATTATTGTTTCCAGCTTCGAACAAACTGCTTATCAACTTCTTAGAAACGTCTTTAAACGTCCTTGAAATGTTCTTGGTTAACAACAGACAAAGAAAAATCCAAGAAACTTTTGGCCTAAGACCCTGTTTCAACAATTTTTTGGAAGCTGTCCAAAGACCAAAGAACACCCCCTAGTTCCAACTGACATACAAGCACGTGTTGGTCTTTACAGGTTATAAACCAATTGCACATCCACAAGATCTTTAAAGGAATACTACCTCTCTGTCCAAACCACACCCCCATGCGTCATACTTCCTCGTAATAAGACCATCTTAAAACCCGTATTCGTGATACGATGACTACCTCTTAGAATGGACATACAATTTAAACTTGGCCAATAAGGGTATATTTGTTATTTATCAGTTGGACTTACAGGCTGCCATGACTAAAAGATAAAATCTGTATATAATACCATCCATTAAGGATTATTACTGGTTTTATGGATTTATAGGATTATGGAGGGATTCTGTTGTTTTGACAGAACCCTCAATGACGCGAAGTTCCTCTAGTGGCATAATAGGACACTCCTCACTAAGTTTGTATAAGGATTCACTTATGGTAGAAACATTTGACTCACTAAGGAACAAGCAGCATAACCATGTCAGTCTTCTGAGGCTGAGTGGTGACCACATCACACATATTACATCCAGCTGCTATATACTTTACGCCTGACAGATGACATCGCCTACACCCAATTACAGACTTTCGGTTCCTTGTGACTGTTATAAAAGGTTGTGATGGAGCAAACTGCTGAGCACTACTCATAATACTTCTAAAATAAAGTAACGTGAATAGATTACATAATAGTTCAGATATGGAGGATCATATAGGATTTATATATAATTGTATTATTATTAAGATCAATGACCCATAATAAATTGGCTCCAAGGGTCGCTTCATATTTTGCAGGGCCTAAAGTATTTGTTTCAACAATCCCACCCCTTTTATCATATCCTATACGTTCTTAATTCCTTCCTCCACAGACAATTGGTACTTACTACATTAATGACAAAAGAAGTAATGAGTAAAGGATGACGATATTTCGAACATGAAAATTACAGCATGATTTCCAAAACATGTAATGTGGAAAATAGTTATATATGCCTAACTCCTATCTATGACCGTAATTATCAAATATGATATAATTGTTGTTGATTCCATGAACAAAATACACCCTATATGCATACAATTATAAAATTGCATCAGATCCTTCTCTCGTCCCAGCTGAAAAAACTCATGCTTCAGCTGATAGCATCTGAGATTAAGGTTGTTTCTACAGTAGGTATAAGGATTGAAGAGGGAACAGCAGTTTGTTCCATCTCAATCTTTTACGACAGTCACAAGGAGACAAACGTCTGACGTTCAGACGTCTACCGTTAAAGCAGTTTAATTATCAACCGTTTATCAATCCCGTTTTTTAGTCTAGTCGTCTGAACGCAACCGGTTAAGCTTCAGCTGCCGAAACTTGCGCCTGCTTCGAGCGGCTTCAAAACTGGCTTGAATAGTTAAGCCAGATATTTCATTTCATGTCTGAGTATTCCTCTAAACAAATTTCCGCCATTATTGTACATGCGAAGTGGTATTATGATCTCTGAACTTCCTAATGATTTCCCTGGTAATGTAAAAGCTGGCTTTACCTTTATGTCCATCTGACTGAATGCTCACCAAAAACAGTAAACCGGGGTCGAAGAAAGGTTGATTGTTAAGCTGCCTTAACTTAAGTCGTCTGAACGCACAATTAGCTGTCTTAATCTACCAGCATAAGAGTGCCTGTTTTTTTTGTTCCCGATACAGGACAATGACAAAACCTATATTGGTAGGCACCAACGTCCCGAGACCAAAAATGAATCAGATGATAGCTACACGTGGGCACAACTATTCACATTAGGTTAATGCGACTACATTTTACACCCAAGTCAGGAAAAGTTGGAATTGTGAATCATAAATGTCTACGTATGTACCGTCGGGATAAACAAAACAAGGCTTTTTGACCTTTATTGATCGGTCACTCATTGGAATTCTGCTGGTAATTATCTTCTAATTTAGCTAATTATGAATTAATTATGGACATGTGAGACAAACTGGTATTTTTCCAAGTCATTAGAACACCTCTACTTTCTATTCATATAAGTCTTAGCATTTTCATTTTCAAATTGAAAATAAGGGAATCTAAAACGAAATAATTTAAAGAGTTTTGAAAATTGTGCCTAAGGGGCTCCGTAGATATGAGATTGGAGAGGAAATCACATGAATGATTAGTTTTTTGGAAGTAAATCACAAACATGTATCGTCATTGATAATAGAAAGGAAAACGTTTACTGAATTCACGTGAAACACAATTACTAGTACTACGCAACAAAACACAATTAATAGAAAATATGTACGTAACACAATTCACACTATAACAAAATATTAAAACTTGTATTTCAAACTGGACACCCTGAATATTTATACAATAAAATTTACGGAAAGATCAAAATTAACGGAAACCAGCATGACACTGAGATCAGAAACACTCCGAACTTTAGACATACCGAAATGTAATAAAACTGCTATGATGAGAACATTTCAATATACAGCTTCTTTACTTTGGAATTCATTACCACAAACTGTAAAGCATAATCCTTCTTTATATACATTTAAACAAGAACTGAAGAAGTTTGTTCTTACTGACAATACTGATTAATTGATTCCATAGCATTTATAACCATTCCTTTTGTTTTTCTCTCCATTTCATTTTACTTAAAAAACTTATACCATCATATATATCATATAAGAAACACAGTGTTTACATTTTTCACCACATCCGTGATGCATTGTAAATGTATATATGTTATATGAAATTTTCTGTGTTTTTATTATATATAGTATTATATATTTTTAGTATATAATTCGTAGTTTTGTGGGGAAATATAGTGGTTACATTTTCATATTTCCTTCCTCATTCATGTTACATTGTAAATGTATATATGTTTTATGCTATTTTCTGTATTTTTATTCTTTCTGTAATCTCGTATATAATTTGTAGTTTAGTGGGACCTATTGAAAATTAGATTTCTGTCTAAATGGGTTGCCAAATAAAGTTATTATTATTATTATTTATGTATTAATGGCAGGTGCCGCTAGTCAGGGCAACACTCTGCAATCGGGTCTAACAACTCTTGAGTCTACGTCCAACTACTCCACTAAAAAAGGTATTGGGGCAGGTGTCGATTGTAGGGTATGCTCACCTTTCCGGAAAACCTGATGCCACTCTGCGATTGGGATTGTCAACTCGCCATCCCTTTTGAATTGGTGCAGCAATAGGGGCATAGTGCCATGACTTTAACGATTGATGTGACATACCAAAGGATGTCTTATCGCTCTAAAACTTGTCGTGAGTAATCAAGACACATGCATCTGCCAGATCGCCACTTTTAGTGTCGATATCGCGATCGGAAGTGATCGGAGTCCGATGCAGCAATAGGGGCATAGTGCCATGACTTTGATCTAGTACGGGGTGTCTGATCGTTCTAAAAATTGCTGTAAGTAATCAAGACACATTATTAAGTTATATTGCTATGTTAAGTGTGGAAATCACCATTGGAAATGATCGGGGTGCGATGCAGCAATGGGGCCTGACTTTAGCGATTGATTTAACATAGTAGGGGTTGTCTGATCGTTCTGAAAATTGCTGCGAAATGCATTACTCTATTATCAGATCTATGACCATTTTGAGAGCACACACGAAAATGATTGCCGCTACAGCTGTTAGAACGATTTGAAAAATTAACAATTTGGTCGAAATGACTCGAGACTGAATGATTTGGCAAAGCAAGTTCGATTGAACAAAATAGTCCCCCTGTCATTTAGCCGTTATCGGGAAAATAATAGCCGGTTCATCACTTTGAAAATTAATTTAAGATAAAAGGAAGAGTTGGAATAGTCTGAAATTTGACGTGAATATTCAGGAAATATATAAGTACCTCTCTGCCAAGTTCCAAATCGATAGCTCCACGGGAAGGGGAGATGGCGAAACAGCAACTGATTAACAAGAGAATAACATTTAAATCTAGGTTATTTAGTTGCTTATTTATTCAATCTCAAGATTTATATAGAAATATTTTTGCTTTTCACCCTATTCTACATTACGGTAATCAGATTTGCTTTTGATACGCCCACATGAAATGGGGGGCGTATATTGCCGTCACCCATGTCCGTCCGTCCGTCCGTCCGTCCGTCCACAATTGCTCGTAAACACTCTACAAGACACAATTCTTGACGGATTTTGACAAAACTTGGTGTGAGTGTTCGTAATCACCCAAGGATGAGCCCTATTGAAAATCAGAAGAATCGAAAATTATCTAGTATAAGTTATTGCCCTTGTTCTTGAAAACGCTTTCAATTTTTAGCTCGTAAACACTCTAGAAGGCACAATTCTTGATGGATTTTGACGAAACTTGGTGTGAGTGTTCGTAATCACCCAAGGATGAACCCTATTAAAATCAGAAGAATTGAAAAATATTGAGTATGAGTTATTGCCCTTGTTCTTGAAAACGCGTTCAATTTCTAGCTTGTAAACATTCTAGAAGGCTCAATTATTGACAGATTTTGACGAAACTTGGTGAAATTGTTTATTATCACCCATGGATGAACCCTATCGAAAATCAAAAAAATCGAAATATGTTTCATAGGAATTATTGACCTCGTTCTTGAAAACGCTTTCAAATTTTAGCTCTTAAACACTAAAAGGCATGATTCTTGCCGTATTTTGACAAAACTTGGTTTTATTATTCAGTACCGAGCTGCAGATTGAATATTTGCCTTCTAGAGTTTTCACGAGCTAAAAATTTAACATGTTTTCAAGAACAAGGGCAATAACTTATACTCAATATTATTCAGTATCACCCTAAAGAGTTCAAAAGAAGTGTATGACTGAAGGTTGAATATTTCATACTGGTGATTGTTGACTGTACTGCTAAATATTTTTATTCAAAATCAAAGCCGCCAGTGGGCGTATATTACCTTGCCTGGAAAGCTATATTTGTATCATATTATTAATTGCATTTTCCTGTTGATAAATTATTCAGTATTATTTTCATATTCATTCTCATTTTTATTGACCCAATACAGCTTATCATAGGGGAATGGTGGAATTCCCTTTGATTACATTATAACCTTTGACAGGAATAAAGAATATCAAATCACCAATGAATATATAGAAGCTGTCGTACCCTTTTAGCCATACAAATCAGGTGGTAACCTGACTTCATATTAAGTACTTTTTAGTACTGCATTCCCACGAGATTGTCATAGGCAAATAGGCATCTAGCTGATTTAACGCTTACTTAACCCCCTGAAGTTCACACACATCCTGATGAAATTATCGCGTCGAACCAGTAATATTGGTGTAACATACGGACTGTGTCTCTTCTTATTCAACAAATCCTGTACATGGTTCTTTACTTCAGATTGTGGAACTATTTCATGTAGAATAATCTTGAATAGATCGTCATCAGGTTTGATCAGAATGTCATACCATGGTCAGAAAACCTATTATTGTTTCCAGCTTCGAACAAACTGCTTATCAACTTCTTAGAAAAGTCTTTAAGCGTCCTTGAAACGACAGACGAAGAAAAATCCAACAAACTTGTGGCCTCAGACCCTGTTTCAACACTTTTTTGGAAGCTGTCCAAAGACCAAAGAAAATCCACTAGTTCCAACTGACATACAAGCACTTGTGGGTCTTAACAGGTATAAACCAATTGCACATCCACAAGATCTTTAAAGGAATACTATCTCTCATCGTGTCCAAACCACACCCCCATTCGTCTTAGAATGGACATAGAATTTAAACTTGGCCAATAAGGACATACTTGTTATACATCAGTTTGACTTGCCGGCTGCCACGACTAAAAGATAAAATGTGTATAACACCATCCATTAAACTAAGTAATGGATTGTGGACGGATTCTGTTGTTTTGACAGCGGGTAAGTCCACTGATGAACAAAGACTCATTTTAACCAAGCATAAAAGTTAATGTGGGCGTATTTAGTCTGTCTGTCTGTCCACGATTGTTTTGGATAACGATAGAGAGCTGGATTCTTAATGGATTTAGACAAAATTTGGTGTGAAGAAGAAACCTATAGAAAATCAGACAAATCGAAAAAAAATTAATGAGTTATTGCCCTTGAGAAAGTTGGTTTCTTGATGGATTTTAAATAGAATTTGGTGTGAATGTTTATTGTCACTTAACAATGAGCCCTATTAAAAATCAGGAAAATCGAAAGATATTTGAGTTATTGCCCTTGTTCTTAAAAACTCGTTCAATTTATATTTGAAAATGTGTTGTGGACACGATAGGAATCTGGTTTGTTGATTTCATTATTCATCACCTTATGATGAACTCTATTGAAAATCAGACAATATATTCTTTATGAGTTATTGCCCTTGTTCATAAAAATGCGTTAAATTTTTAGCTTGTGGAAGATCTAGAAGACGCAAATCTTGACGGATTTTGACGAAACGTGGCGAAATTGTTCAAAAAAAAAGTATATAATGTAAGATATATACCGATTTTAACGAACCCTATTTAAAAAGCAAAAATACTTAGCTCATAAACACCCCAGAAGACAAATTCTTGACTGATTTACACGAAACTTGGTGAAATGGTCTATTATCATCTAAAGATGAACCCAATCGAAAATAAAAAAAGAGAAAAAGGACAGGACATATATAAGTACCTCTCTGCCAAGTTCCAAATCGATAGCTCCACGGGAAGGGGAGATGGCGAAACAGCAACTGATTTACAAGAGAATAACTTTTAAGTCTAGGTTATTTAGTTGCTTATTTATTCAATCTCAAGATTTATATAGAAATATTTTTGCTTTTCACCCTATTCTACATTACGGTAATCAGATTTGCTTTTGATACGCCCACATGAAATGGGGGGCGTATATTGCCGTCACCCATGTCCGTCCGTCCGTCAGTCCGTCCACAATTGCTCGTAAACACTCTACAAGACACAATTCTTGACGGATTTTGACAAAACTTGGTGTGAGTGTTCGTAATCACCCAAGGATGAGCCCTATTGAAAATCAGAAGAATCGAAAAATATCTAGTATAAGTTATTGCCCTTGTTCTTGAAAACGCGTTCAATTTTTAGCTCGTAAACACTCTAGAAGGCACAATTCTTGATGGATTTTGACGAAACTTGGTGTGAGTGTTCGTAATCACCCAAGGATGAACCCTATTAAAACCAGAAGAATTGAAAAATATTGAGTATGAGTTATTGCCCTTGTTCTTGAAAACGCGTTCAATTTCTAGCTTGTAAACATTCTAGAAGGCTCAATTATTGACAGATTTTGACGAAACTTGGTGAAATTGTTTATTATCACCCATGGA
>NW_008708456.1:48716-63657 GCF_000327385.1 Lottia gigantea | reverse complement strand
ACTATTTCATGTAGAATAATCTTGAATAGATCGTCATCAGGTTTGATCAGAATGTCATACCATGGTCAGAAAACCTATTATTGTTTCCAGTTTCGAACAAACTGCTTATCAACTTCTTAGAAAAGTCTTTAAGCGTCCTTGAAACGACAGACGAAGAAAAATCCAACAAACTTGTGGCCTCAGACCCTGTTTCAACACTTTTTTGGAAGCTGTCCAAAGACCAAAGAAAATCCACTAGTTCCAACTGACATACAAGCACTTGTGGGTCTTAACAGGTATAAACCAATTGCACATCCACAAGATCTTTAAAGGAATACTATCTCTCATCGTGTCCAAATCACACCCCCATTCGTCTTAGAATGGACATAGAATTTAAACTTGGCCAATAAGGGTATACTAGTTATACATCAGTTTGACTTGCCGGCTGCCACGACTAAAAGATAAAATGTGTATAACACCATCCATTAAACTAAGTAATGGATTGTGGACGGATTCTGTTGTTTTGACAGCGGGTAAGTCCACTGATGAACAAAGACTCATTTAAACCAAGCATAAAAGTTAATGTGGGCGTATTTAGTCTGTCTGTCTGTCCACGATTGTTTTGGATAACGATAGAGAGCTGGATTCTTAATGGATTTAGACAAAATTTGGTGTGAAGAAGAAACCTATAGAAAATCAGACAAATCGAAAAAAAATTAATGAGTTATTGCCCTTGAGAAAGTTGGTTTCTTGATGGATTTTAAATAGAATTTAGTGTGAATGTTTATTGTCACTTAACAATGAGCCCTATTAATAATCAGGAAAATCGAAAGATATTTGAGTTATTGCCCTTGTTCTTAAAAACTCGTTCAATTTATATTTGAAAATGTGTTGTGGACACGATAGGAATCTGGTTTGTTGATTTCATTATTCATCACCTTATGATGAACTCTATTGAAAATCAGACAATATATTCTTTATGAGTTATTGCCCTTGTTCATAAAAATGCGTTAAATTTTTAGCTTGTGGAAGATCTAGAAGACGCAAATCTTGACGGATTTTGACGAAAAAGCAAAAATACTTAGCTCATAAACACCCCAGAAGACAAATTCTTGACTGATTTACACGAAACTTGGTGAAATGGTCTATTATCATCTAAGCATGAACCCAATCGAAAATAAAAAAAAGAGAAAAAGGCTGCGAATAAAGCTTTTGCAGTATAAAAATATTACTCTCGAAATTGTTGATAGCTCTTGTCAACCTCCCAGACGACTTTGCCGCCATTACAATTTTGGGCGTATTGTGACCATTGCAATTTTTTTGGTCATCCTAAGAGGTAGTATACCTTTAAACTATTCATCTTATGGGGAAACCTCAACAGATGATGAAAGAGTATAACTATATGTTTGGTGAAACAAAACCTTCTGTCTGCCTTGTAGATAAAGATCATACAAACTATCTTTCACATACATGGTCATGTTGGAGCCTGGAATCACTGGAGAGGGTTTCCTACACCTCACAATTCAAGTTTTTCGTGACATGGGCGAATCCAGCAGTCGCATACACTGGAAGTTGAGACTCCAGCTCCTTGTTATATTGACATGATGTGAATAGTCGTGACCATCTGTAGTTATAACCCGGTTCATTACTGGTTTCAGGACCACTGGTGTTGTCTTATTGCAGGGAGTATCCTGATACAACCAAAAACAAAACACCCTTATACTGGAAGGTTAAGACTGGGCACTGCAATTGAAGCACTTCCCAATCCCTGGTAGCGTAATTCCTCTCCTCCAGCTCCCTCAATGACGCGAAGTTTCTCTTGTGGCATAATAAAACACTCCTCACTAATTTTGTCAATGTATAAGATTCAGTTATTGCATAACCATGTCAGTCTTCTGAGGCTGAGTGGTGACCACATCACACATATTACATCCAGCTGCTATATACTTTACGCCTGACAGATGACATCGCCTACACCCAATTACAGACTTTCGGTTCCTTGTGACTGTTGTAAAGGGTTGTGATGCAGCAAACAGCTGTTCCCACTTCAATCCCTATACCTCGTCAGCAACATTCTTCATCTCAGATGCTATCAACTGTAACATGCATTAGAATTCTTGTCTGTCAGCAGAATTTAAGACTTGTAAATCTGTAAATGATTGATCCATCCTAAAACAAGGCTACACTAATTGACAAAAACAAAAACAAAAACCTTCAATATTTTTGGCGTTCTAAAAATTATCTGGAGGAATTATTTAGTTGAATATTTCAGACAAGGTAAGGGTCACACATCTCTAGACTTTCGTCTATAGTTTTGGTTTCGTGGCCTACTAAAGAAAGAATGTCCCTTACCCTGAAAGAAATACTTGCATAATATTACGACCTTTCGAAGTTAAAAAAATTGGTTACCAAATATTGTTTAGATTCCATTGAGATCTAAATTACACAAATCGGATTATCAGCTAAGGCCCCATTCTAATTTAAAGAAAAAAGTTACTATAAAAGAAAAAATGCAAAAATTTCAGATATTAAATAGTTCTATTTTGATCGAAATGTTTAGAGTTGTTTATCATCGAGAAGGGCAGATGAAGACTAGTTAGATTCAAGAAGGGTTTTTGGTGTATGTAAATTAGGTCACGCGACAGCTCTTTAAAGATAAAAATTGAAATTTTCAATTGGCTATTAAACCGAATTAAACAGCGGACAATAAATTATTGGATAAAATTCCGTTAATCAAAACCTCATCCTAAGTATGGCAAAATCGAGAGTAAAGGTTGTGTAGTAGTGGACTCCTCAAAAGAGAAATACCATCAGGTGTTTCGAAAAGAGTAAGCATCGTCTGCTTCGCGCGTGACACCCACCACTACCACAATAGTATCATGAGATACAACCAGATCAATTCATGCCTGACAAAACAAATCAGCCAAATGCCAGAATCGATTCATTGCATTTATCAAGGAGTGAGCACTACTCATAATACTTCTAAAATAAAGTAACGTGAATAGATTACATAATAGTTCAGATATGGAGGATCATATAGGATTTATATATAATTGTATTACTATTAAGATCAATGACCCATAGTAAATTGGCTCCAAGGGTCGCTTCATATTTTGCAGGGCCTAAAGTATTTGTTTCAACAATCCCACCCCTTTTATCATATCCTATACGTTCTTAATTCCTTCCTCCACAGACAATTGGTACTTACTACATTAATGACAAAAGAAGTAATGAGTAAAGGATGACGACATTTCGAACATGAAAATTACAGCATGATTTCCAAAACATATAATGTGGAAAATAGTTATATATGCCTTTGTGGCATATACACAAACATAGTGGTTACATTTTCATATTTCTTTCCTCATTCATGTTACTTTGTAAATGTATATATGTTTTATGCTTCATATCGATCCAGTGTATTAGGTAGCTAATGCTGCAGTGGAACTAGCATGGGTATGCTTACTTTCATCCTGTTTTAGTTTTACACACCAAAGTCAGTGCCATTTGTCATACAGTGTCGTTGACTTGTTGGATACATAAAAGCGCCACTGTACTGAGTTGAGTTGACGTCATTTTATAGGCCTATATAAAGTAATATTGTCTAAATATATCTATCTACATAGAATAATACAATATTTTCACTGTTGAACTAGTGCTTAAAACATCAATTGTAGAACGATATATTTTCAGCCAGCGTCCCTACTGGACAATTTTGAAAATAGGCACAATTTGGCATCAGAGAACATCTAAGTCCCGAAATGTTCCGCCTGCGGCGCACTATCCAAACAACTTTTGGTCAAGTGACAAGAAGACCATTAGTTCGTTTTGCGACCCATCTCCACTCACAGAAGCATCGTCATCAAGGGACACACGTAGCGAATTTTATCGTTCACATATTTTCGCTGGAAATTTAAATTTAGGTCATATAGGCCTAACCGTTTATTATTTCAGTCTGTGAAATATCATTTATCTCATGCGACACTTGATCGATATGAGGACCAGAGTTTATAAAATACAATTCTGCGGAAATATGAATTCCACATTCCAATGGTAAATTCGAAAATGCAGTCGCCGACAAAATCTCAACTCACAAGTAAAATTTAAAAAAGAATAACATGGCGCGCTTACTTTTATTTACGTTGAAACTCGCCACAGTGGGTTAGCAAGCATTTGCTGTCAAAAGGCATACGATAGATGTTAAAAAATGATTTATTTATTGTTTCGTTTCTTCATACATAATAAAAACATTCCAACTTTTCATTGCAGCCTGCGTGATAAAAACGTGCTTTTCAATTCGCGAATATCAAGTCTCAAATGTCTTGTCAAATGAGTGTCGGACTCTGTCGGAGGAACCATGACACCGGGGAAGCTCTGAGTAACAACATGATTTATTTCTGTTTAAATATTGTCTATCAAGCCTACATAGATAATTAGTTACTTTTAGAAAATGATAGATCAGTTATGTCTGCATTGGAGTAGTCATTACTCCAAGTGTCTGAGTTGCATTCTACAGTTCCAAACTTTAGGAGACATTGAGTAAACTAGTTTCCGTTTCGGTCACACTTTTCGTAAACTTCGTGTTAACCTAATTACAAAATGTGTTACATGTATCATCTCATTGCCAGGGTTAGATTTCGGGGAAGGGAGGGTTTGATTCTCCCAAAAGTACATGCCTAGGGTGGAGCAGACACTTTATTTAGAAATTAGAATTAAGGGTCTTGATATTGGGTTTTCTTCTGTTCTTGTTCTGATCTGAAATTAGAAAAAATAACTCACCCGATGGGCAAGAAGTATAGTATCTGTTATGTACTGATTGTTTTTAGTTTACTATGAACAATATTATCATTTAAGTTCTTATTTTTTGAATATGCAAGTATCATTTTCTGCTTATAGACATGGGGGAATTTCTCTTGAAGGCTCTTATAGTGGGCATGAACTATCTTGCTTGCTCGATTGCTGGTTGTATTGAACGGGACAACAAAGGGTGCTATGCCTACATTATGATGAATATTTAGTCCTATAGGTCTTGCTGTATTCAATGTCTCAATCCAATGGGCTTCCCTAGATTGACGGAATTTGGTAGTTTCATCTTCGGGCAAGTCAATTTCTATAAGCTCAATTGGGATTAAAGTGAGATCGTCTATTGAATGGTCGTCGAGGTTGAAATGATTAGAAACAGGTTTTTCTTTAATTTGATGTCCGACCTATGAGCATTAAAACGGGTTCGTAAATCATTCTTAGTTTCTCCTACATATTGTTTGGGGCATTTCTTGCATGAAATTAAATATATTACATTCGAATGTTCACATGTTAGATGTTCCTGGATCGGGTACCTTTTATTCGTAGAGTTGCTTACAAAATAATGAGTTTCTGATATAAATTTTTGCATCTACTGGACAAACATGGAGCACTTCTTAAACCTGGAGGTACTTCGGCATAAAGTCTGTTTTTAGCTGCTATCTGTGCTAAGGTGGGTGGAATTTTTTATGTTTCGTAAAAATCGTTTAGAGTACCCACGCTCTTTCAGTTTTGAGAAAACAATCGTACAGGCTTGGTTGAAATCAGAAGATCTTGTACAAATTCAATGAAATCGTAAAACTTGTGACTTAATTATACCAGAAAAGGTATGTTTTGGGTGAAAGGGGCTCTTGTGCAAGAGTTGATGAGTATCTGTTTCTTTGAAATGCACTTTAATATCCAGTTTATTTGTTCCTGCTATGGAATCTCCGTTAAAGACAGTGGTATCGAGAAAGTCTATGCTTTTGTCACTCACGTTTGCGGTTAGTTTGATAGAAGGATGGTGGTTGTTGAGAATTTCAAAGAATTCCCAAAACTGTTCGATAGAATAAGTCCAAACCATAAAAATGTCATTCAAAAAGCGTCCGTACAAAAGTGGGTCAAATGGACAGAGGGGCAACACCTCACGTTCCCACTCTGCCATGAAAAGGTTTGCGTACGAGGGGGCGAATCGTTTGCCCATTGCTGTCCCTGGAGTTTGTAAATATGTTTTACCATTAAATGTGAAATCGTTTCGACTAAGACAAAGTAGTAAGCAGAGTACTTTATGAAAAGAAATAAACAATAGCCAGAGAACAATAGAGAACAATGGGGATCGATAAATAGAACAATGGCTTGACGAGGAACAAAGGACTCGAAACAATGGTGCCAAAAAGAGCAAAGAATCCTGGAAATGAGACAATGGGGTGCCAATATTGGTAAAGGTACCAGGTGTGGCATCGGTCATTGTCTTAAACAGGTGCGAAAGTTGTCTTTGTTTGAAACGCGCGTGTCGATGTATTTATTGTTCTTAATGTAAATATGATTTCATTGATTTAAAAAAGTTATTCGTTTTTTGATTTTTAATAATAGGAGTGTATAATTGGTTGTTTTTTTCGATCTGCTCCCACCCCACCTCTGCTTATTTCAATGGTCATTTTTTAATGGGGGAGGTGTAGATAGGTGAAATAAAAAAGGGGGAGGATACGGACCGTGTATAAAAGCGGTGCATTACGCTAGAATATTATTTTACGGAAAGAAATTTAAAAAAAATCATCGAAAATGATTTCTAAGGATTTATATGTAAAGAACATTGGCAAAATGACCAGAGTAACGGTCACCCCGTGGAGAGGGGATCTTCTTTTTCACATTTGGAGGTTCAACACGGAAAATGGTTTTGATTATCCGCTACCAGAGGGTATAGCCTTAAACATGAATCAGTGGGTCACCCTGGAATATTACTGGCATAGGATAGAGGAGTGGTTAAGTGGATTGGCGGAAAATAAGACAATAGACTTGGGTGATCATGTACGAGTGTCCGTTGACAAGAAGTATCCAGGTGCGAGGAGAAGGAAATGTTGAAACCTACCAGAAAAGGGTATCAATTGAGTATCGATCAATTTTTCATACTCAAGGATTGTTTTAGTACCATTGGGGACACATTGCCTCGTGTATGGGAGGCGTTACAGGATTGTAAAAAAGTGATTGGTTCTACATTGTCCCCGTAATGAATAAATATGACTGGTATCAGGGGTTAAGAACATAAGTTTAAAAAATTGCTCTTTTAGCGGTAACTGAAGTTTCGATGACTATCAAGTGTTATTTCAATGATGGGAATGTTACGGAAGAGGCTATCATAAGCCTGTGTAGAGACAGTGCCCGACGAAAAGTGACTTTTAAACTATCGGTAGACGAATTGAATGATGTGATTATACTGTATGAGAAGTACATTGTACAACCCGAAGTTGTGATAAGGGAGGTGATCAGTGAGACTCTTTCCTGTATTTTTGGCGAGATTAAGCAAGTGGTACTAACGAGAAAGTCTGTCCGTCAAGATCATCTTCTAAAGTATCACCAAAAGACTGGACACTAACGGCCCAAGGAGAAGAACACAGGTCCGAACTGTTCGATACTGCAAAAATGCATTCGAAAGATTTAGTACTTAAAAAAGTGAGGGGTCTTTAATTAAATATATTGTAAAAAAAAAAAAATTAGACAATGTTTTCGTCAAGGATACCAGTCTGTTAACAGCGATATTCAACCTGTATGTCATTTTGTATTACTTTATTTTCTTGTATTTATGTATATAAAACTAGTATTTCATATAATCTTATTTATTTCGGTACGATGGATGTGAGGCTACAAACCCCTTTTACTTGCATGATTGTAGGCCCCACGCAATCGGGCAAATCTCGCCTAGTGGTAAAAATGTTGAATCGTTTGGTTGAGACATTCGACACCGTACCCTAGAGAATTTTATGGTGTTACGAAGAATGGCAGTCGCTTTACGCCGAAAATCTTGGAGTTGGGGTAGAGTTTGTAGAGGGATTCGACGTAACGATAAATGATGGTGAATCCACATTGATAATAATTGATGATTTGATGGATGAGACGAATGAAAAAGTCTCTAAGATGTTCACAAAAGGATCTCATCATAAGAACGCCTCTGTTATTTTTTTTAGTTCAAAACCTCTTTCATAAAGGCAAACATCATCGCACGATTAGTCTAAATACGCACTACATGATAATTTTCAAAAACCCCAAAGATTCCCTCGGAATAACACAGCTAGCAAAACAAATGTACCCCGGAAATACGCATTACCTGCGTGAAAGTTACGCGGATGCTACGAAAAACCCCTATTCGTATTTGTTTATAGATTTGAAAAGTACGACGCCTGACGATTTAAGACTGAGGTCGAGTATATTCCCTTCAGAGCATCCACGGGTTTATTTGCCAAAAGCGTGATGGGTGGAATCGACAAACATTTACGGCTACTGAATGCCCTTTCTAACTCTAATGCGAGACAGCGCAAGTCAATATTAAAGAATGCTAACAGAAAAATGATTTCCGCTCTTTGCGAGTGCACTATGAATGTCTTAAAAGGTAACGTCCCGTTAACCAGGCATCAGAAATCTAGGTTAATGAAACACATGAGGTGCCTGAGAGAGATAGTCAAACGTAGAACTCCTTTGAAAACTAAGAGACGCATATTACAAAAAGGGGGCTTTTTAGGTGCACTTCTTACGCCTCTTCTAGGAATCCTTGGTTCGGTGGTTCCCAAACTTTTAGGGTAGTAATGGATTACGCACGAAAAATGGCATTGGTACCGGAAAATATGGTCGATAGAATTTTACGAGGGGGAAGAGATTCGTCGTTAAAACCACCCGCGGTTACAAAAACATTGCAATTGGATGATGAGATAAGGCTGATATTAAACGATCCGTCTATCAGCGATCACGATAAAGTTAAGTTATACTCGAGTACCCTCGATCAATTTATCTTCCATAAAAACAATGCCGTACAACCACCTTACGTGCGAATAAAGAGCGGCGAAACACCCGAAATTCCTACCCAAGGGGAATTAAAAAAAAGTTCTTCGGGTAACACGGAAATACTGTCTACAGTTCCGAAAACTCTGGCGACCAAAGCGAATATATTGTTAGACAAACTAGCCACTATCCCCAACGTCGATTGGAACGAAAAAGGCGTAGTAAGCGTCAATGGAAGCGCGATAGAGGGGTCCAACATAACTGATTTATTAAACGATTTGCTTCGAAGGCGAAAGAGATAAATTATTGACTAGCATTTACTACGACCCGGACCATCCCGCTGGTTACGGGGGAGCCTACAAACTATACAACTTTTTGAAAATGAAAAAAAAAAAGAATATCGATGTCTAGATTGAAAAAATGGTTGGAAGCTCAACCCGCATACACGAAACACGTACAGCCGAGAAGACGATTTCGCAGGGAGAAAACAATAGTACACGGAATAGATCACGTTTGGCAAGCCGATTTAAGCGATTTATCGTCTCTACGAAAACATAACGAGGGCTATTGTTTTTTACTGTGCGTGATCGACGTACTAAGTAAGTTTGCTTGGGTATTACCGATGAAACGTAAAAATAGCCAAAATTTGGTGGATGCATTTGGAAAAATCCTAGCGGAGTCGAAAAGGGTACCTATTGCTTTGCAGACGGACAAAGGTTCTGAGTTCCTCAACAATCAATTTCAGGCGCTTCTAAAAAGCGTGGAAAAGGGTTTTACACGTCCCAAAATGCGGATGTCAAGGCGTCGGTAGTTGAACGTTTTCAACGAACGCTCAAAGGAAAAATGTTTCGTTTCTTTACGAGAAACAAAACCTACAGTTACCTAAAAGTTCTACCCAAATTAGTCAAGGGTTATGATTCGAGTTTCCACAGAAGCATAAAAATGAAACCCATAGATGTAACGATGTCGAACGAGGATATCGTTTTGAAAACTCTATATCCTCCGCGAAAAACGAGTAAAGAGAAAGCGAAATTTAAAATGGGCGATAATGTGAGAATAAGCGAGACGAAAGAACCGTTCAAAAAAGGGTACATGGGTTCCTTCAGTGAGGAAATATTTACGGTGGCTAGGGTGATTCGTAGACAAAGGGTTGGGTACAAACTGGAAGATTTTAAACACGAATTTATAAAAGGGGTATTTTACCCGGAAGAGTTAATAAAGGTAACCCCTCCGGATCGCTACGATATCGAAACTATATTAGCCACGAAGAAATCGAAGGGGATTAAGTATTTAAAGGTACGGTGGAAGGGATACGGAAAATCGTTCGACAGTTGGATAAAGGCTGCCGACGTAAATGGACGAGGGCGAAAGTGAAACCTACGAATCACCACCATTAGCTCTGAACGTAGGGGAAATCTGCATCTACGCAATAGCTGCATTTTTTTGTTTTCTCCTCTTTGCGCTCAAAGTGTGGAACATTTGCTCATTAGCTCATTATAACAATCAGAACGGAACGTATGGATGAAGATTTTTATATCACGCTTCCGTCGAATTCGAGCTCTAAATATTACCCCGACAACGAAACGAGCCATTTCACGACTAAATTGGCGAAACCGATTCAGTTAACGGGCTCTTGGGTGTGTGGTCTCGTCGAGATTCACTACCCTCTTACGTGGTCTAAATTTTATGTGGAGGATGCGTGGTTAAAGTACACGAGTAAGAACGGCATAGAAGGTCCATACCCCATTAAAATAACGCTTACCGAAGGATAAAAAGAAAACAAAACGATATATTCGACTGATTATCCTGGCAAAATGATGGACGAGAGGTCGTGCGAGTGTTTGTCTACGGGATTGATCCTTTTCGAAGAACCGATGACGAACACTAGCTTGGAATCGGGTGGTTGGGTCGAATATTACCCAATTTCAAATTTGGATGGTGGATCGCCCATTGAATACTACATCGCCGGATCGGGGGAATATTATTTGGATTTATCTCAAACTTTGTTCGGATAAAAAACAGCGACGGTACCGATCTCGCGGACGATGCTCGGTGTGGGCCCGTGAATAATTTAGCCAACAGTTTATTTTCTCAGATTGACGTATCGTTAAATGGAAAGAGAGTTTCTCAACCGGCTTCAGTAAACCCTTATCGGAGCTACATCGAGAATTTATTGAATTTTAATAACGACTCTCAAAAAGGTCAACTGACGTCTTCGCAATGGTTCCCCGACACCCCCGGTTATTTCGATAGCGTGGATATCACCGACGCCGCTCCTAACGCGGGATTTTCCAGATGTAAAAATTTCAAAAATAGTCAGCCGGTAGACTTGATTGGAAAATTTCATATAGATATGTTTAATCAAAGTAAATATCTACTTAATGGAGTAGAGATGAAAACAAGAATGGTGCGGTCGAAACGGGTGTTCAGGGGCGTTTACTCCTCGGATCTTATACCACAAAGTTTGAGTACAGGATTTTACATCGTCAATACCGATTCATCCAATAAGCCCGGAGCTCATTGGGTGGCGGTTTATATCAACGTAAAATGCCAAGACTTAACTTTGCCAAATGGGGTTATTTTGCCCAAGTGTTGGGCCTTTTCCTGCTCGGTAGACCGTCAGCACTTGGTACAACACACCAAACCAAATGAAAAACGATTACAGAAAAAAATGGAAGTTTCCTATAGGCCACATAGAGCGAAATTGCCAAGACCTAACTTTGCCAAATGGGGTTATTTTGCCCAAGTGTTGGGCCTTTTCCTGCTCGGTAGACCGTCAGCACTTAGTACAACACACCAAACCAATCGAAACACGATTACAGAAAAAATTGGATGTTTCCTATAGGCCACATAGAGCGAAAATGCCAAGACCTAACTTTGCCAAATTGGGGTTATTTTGCCCAAGTGTTGGGCCTTTCCCTTCTCGGTAGACCGTCAGTTCTTGGTAGAACACACCAAACCAAACGAAAAACGATTACAGAAAAAATGGAAGTTTCCTATAGGCCACATAGAGCGAAAATGCCAAGACCTAACTTTGCCAAATGGGGTTATTTTGCCCAAGTGTTGGGCCTTTTCCTGCTCGGTAGACCGTCAGCACTTAGTACAACACACCAAACCAAACGAAAAACGATTACAGAAACAAATGGAAGTTTCCTATAGGCCACATAGAGCGAAAGTGCCAAGACCTAACTTTGCCAAATAGGGTTATTTTGCCCAAGTGTTGGGCCTTTTCCTGCTCGGTAGACCGTCAGCACTAAGTACAACACACCAAACCAAACGAAAAACGATTACAGAAAAAATGGAAGTTTCCTATAGGCCACATAGAGCGAAAATGCCAAGACCTAACTTTGCCAAATGGGGTTATTTTGCCCAAGTGTTTGGCATTTTCCTGCTCGGTAGACCGTCAGCACTTGGTACAACACACCAAACCAAACGAAAAACGATTACAGAAAAAAAGGAAATTTCCTATAGGGCACATATAGCGAAAATGCTAAGACCTAACTTTGCCAAATGGGGTTATTTTGCCCAAGTGTTGAGCCTTTTCCTGCTCGGTAGACCGTCAGCACTAGGTACAACACACCAAACCAAATGAAAAACGATTACAGAAAAAAATGGAAGTTTCCTATAGGCCACATAGAGCGAAAATGCCAAGACCTAACTTTGCCAAATGGGGTTATTTTGCCCAAGTGTTGTGCCTTTTCCTGCTCGGTAGACCGTCAGCACTTAGTACAACACACCAAACCAATCGAAAAACGATTACAGAAAAAATGGAAGTTTCCTATAGGCCACATAGAGCGAAAATGCCAAGACCTAACTTTGCCAAATGGGGTTATTTTGTCCAAGTGTTGGGCCTTTTCATGCTCGGTAGACCGTCAGAACTAAGTACAACACACCAAACCAAACGAAAAACGATTACAGGAAAAACTGGAAGTTTCCTATAGGCCACATAGAGCGAAAATGCCAAGACCTTACTTTGCCAAATGGGGTTATTTTGCCCAAGTGTTTGACATTTTCCTGCTCGGTAGACCGTCAGCACTTGGTACAACACACCACACCAAACGAAAAACGATTACAGAAAAAAATGGAAGATCCCTATAGGCCACATAGAGCTAAAATGCCAAGACTTAACTTTGCCAAATGGGGTTATTTTGCCCAAGTGTTGGGCCTTTTCCTGCTCGGTAGACCGTCAGCACTTGGTACAACACACCAAACCAATCGAAAAACGATTACAGCAAAAAATGGAAGTTTCCTATAGGCCACATATAGCGAAAATGCCAAGACCTAACTTTGCCAAATGGGGTTATTTTGCCCAAGTGTTGGGCCTTTTCCTGCTCGGTAGACCGTCAGAACTAAGTACAACACACCAAACCAAACGAAAAACGATTACAGAAAAAAACTGGAAGTTTCCTATAGGCCACATAGAGCGAAAATGCCAAGACCTAACTTTGCCAAATGGGGTTATTTTGCCCAAGTGTTGGGCCTATTCTTGCTCGGTAGACCGTCAGTACTTGGTACAACACACCAAACCAATCGAAAAACGATTACAGAAAAAATTGGAAGTTTGCTATAGGCCACATAGAGTGAAAATGCCAAGATCTTACTTTGCCAAATGGGGTTATTTTGCCCAAATGTTGGGCCTTTTCCTGCTCGGTAGACCGTCAGCACTTGGTACAACACAACAAACCAAACGAAAAACAATTACAGAAAAAAATGGAAGTTTCGTATAGGCCACATAGAGCGAAAATGCCAAGACCTAAGTTTGCCAAATGGGGTTATTTTGCCCAAGTGTTGGGCCTTTTCCTGCTCGGTAGACCGTCCGCACTAGGTACAACACACCAAACCAAACGAAAAACGATTACAGAAAAAATGAAAGATTCCTATAGGCCACATAGAGCGAAAATGCCAAGACCTAACTTTACCAAATAGGGTTATTTTGCCCATGTGTTCGGCCTTTTCCTGCTCGGTAGACCGTCAGCACTTGGTACAACACACCAAACCAATCGAAAAACGATTACAGAAAAAAATGGAAGTTTCTTATAGGCCACATAGAGCAAAAATGCCAAGACTTAACTTTGCCAAATGGGGTCATTGTGCCCAAGGGTTGAGCCTTTTCTTGCTCGGTAGACCGTCAGCACTTGGTACAACACACTAAACCAATCGAAAGACGATTACAGAAAAAAATGGAAGTATCCTATAGGCCACATAGAGCGAAAATGCCAAGACCTAACTTTGCCAAATGGGGTTATTTTGCACAAGTGTTGGGCCTTTTCCTGCTCGGTAGACCGTCAGCACTGAGTACAACACACCAAACCAATCGAAAAACGATTACAGAAAAAATTGGAAGTTTGCTATAGGCCACATAGAGCGAAAATGCCAAGACCTTACTTTGCCAAATGGGGTTATTTTGCCCAAATGTTAGGCCTTTTCCTGCTCGGTAGACCGTCAGAACTTGGTACAACACACCAAACCAAACGAAAAACGATTACAGAAAAAGATGGAAGTTTCCTATAGGCCACATAGAGCGAAAATGCCAAGACCTAACTTTGCCAAATGGGGTTATTGTGCCCAAGTGTTCGGCCTTTTCCTGCTCGGCAGACCATCAGCACATGGTACAACACACCAAACACAACCAAAAACGATTACAGAAAAAAATGGAAGATTCCTATAGGCCAAATAGAGCGAAAATACCAAAACTTAACTTTGCCAAATGGGGTTAATTTGCACAAGTGGTGGGTCTTTTCCTGCTTGGTAGACCGTCAGCACTTGGTACAACACACCAAACCAATCGAAATACGATTAAAGAGAAAATTGGAAATTTTCTATAGGCCACATAGAGTGAAAATGCCAGGACCTAACTTTGCCAAATGGGGTTATTTTGTCCAAGTGTTTGGCCTATTCTTGCTCGGTAAATCGTCAGTACTTGGTACAACACACCAAACCAATCGAAAAACGATTACAGAAAAAATTGGAAGTTTGCTATAGGCCACATAGAGCGAAAATGCCAAGATCTTACTTTGCCAAATGGGGTTGGGCCTTTTCCTGCTTGGTAGACCGTCAGCACCTTCTACAACACACCAAACCAATCGAAATACGATTACAGAAAAAATTGGAAGTTTTCTATAGGCCACATAGAGGGAAAATGCCAGGACCTAACTTTGCCAAATGGGGTTATTTTGTCCAAGTGTTTGGCCTA
>NW_008708456.1:44314-45948 GCF_000327385.1 Lottia gigantea | reverse complement strand
AAACCAATCGAAAAACTATTACAGAAAAAATTGGAAGTTTGCTATAAGCCACATAGAGCGAAAATGCCAAGATCTTACTTTGCCAAATGGGGTTGGGCCTTTTCCTGCTTGGTAGACCGTCAGCACCTTCTACAACACACCAAACCAATCGAAATACGATTACAGAAAAAATTGGAAGTTTTCTATAGGCCACATAGAGGGAAAATGCCAGGACCTAACTTTGCCAAATGGGGTTATTTTGTCCAAGTGTTTGGCCTATTCTTGCTCGGTAAATCGTCAGTACTTGGTACAACACACCAAACCAATCGAAAAACGATTACAGAAAAAATTGGAAGTTTGCTATAGACTACATAGAGCGAAAATGCCAAGATCTTACTTTGCCAAATGGGGTTATTTTGCCCAAATGTCTTTTCCTGCTCGGTAGACCGTCAGTACTTGGTACAACACACCAAACCAAATGAAACACGATTACAGAAAAAAATGGAAGTTTCCTATAGGCCACATAGAGCGAAAATGCCAAGACCTAACTTTGCCATATGGGGTTATTTTGCCCAAGTGTTGGGCCTTTTCCTGCTCGGTAGACCACCAGCACTCGGTACAAGACACCAAACCAAAGGAAAAACGATTACAGAACGAATTGGAAGTTTCCCATAGGCCACAAAGAGCGATAATGCCAAGACCTAACTTTGCCAAATGGGGTTATTTTGCCCAAGTGTTTGGCCTTTTCCTGCTCGGTAGACCGCCAGCACTCGGTACAAGACACCAAATCAAAGGAAAAACCAATAAAGTAAGAATTGGAAGTTTCCCATAGGCCACATAGAGCGAAAATGCCAAGACCTAACTTTGCCAAATGGGGTTATTTTGCCCAAGTGTTGGGACTTTTCCTGCTCGGTAGACCGCCAGCACTCGGTACAAGACACCAAACCAAAGGAAAAACGATTACAGAAAGAATTGGAAGTTTCCCTTAGACCACATAGAGCGAAAATGCCAAGACCTAACTTTGCCAAATGGGGTTATTTTGCCCAAGTGTTGGGCCTTTTCCTGCTCGGTAGACCGCCAGCACTCGGTACAAGACACCAAACCAAAGGAAAAACAATTACAGAAAGAATTGGAAGTTTCCCTTAGACCACATAGAGCGAAAATGCCAAGACCTAACTTTGCCAAATGGGGTTATTTTGCCCAAGTGTTGGGCCTTTTCCTGCTCGGTAGACCGCCAGCACTCGGTACAAGACACCAAACCAAAGGAAAAACGATTACTGAAAGAATTGGAAGCTTCCCATAGGCCACATAGAGCGAATGTGCCAAGACCTAACTTTGCCAAATGGGGTTATTTTGCCCAAGTGTTGGGCCTTTTCCTTCTCGGTAGACCGCCAGCACTCGGTACAAGACACCAAACCAAAGGAAAAACAATTACAGAAAGAATCGGAAGTTTCCCTTAGACCACATAGAGCGAAAATGTCAAGACCTAACTTTGCCAAATGGGGTTATTTTGCCCAAGTGTTGGGCCTTTTCCTGCTCGGTAGATCGCCAGCACTCGGTACAAGACACCAAAGCAAAGGAAAAACGATTACAGAAAGAATTGGAAGTTTCCCATAGGCCACAAAGAGCGAAAATGCCAAGACCAAACTTGCCAA
>NW_008708456.1:41530-43138 GCF_000327385.1 Lottia gigantea | reverse complement strand
CCTAGAGCGAAATGCCAAGACCTAACTTTACCAATAGGGTTATTTTGCCCATGTGTTCGGCCTTTTCCTGCTCGGTAGACCGTCAGCACTTGGTACAACACACCAAACCAATCGAAAAACGATTACAGAAAAAAATGGAAGTTTCTTATAGGCCACATAGAGCAAAAATGCCAAGACTTAACTTTGCCAAATGGGGTCATTGTGCCCAAGGGTTGAGCCTTTTCCTGCTCGGTAGACCGTCAGCACTTGGTACAACACACTAAACCAATCGAAAGACGATTACAGAAAAAAATGGAAGTTTCCTATAGGCCACATAGAGCGAAAATGCCAAGACCTAACTTTGCCAAATGGGGTTATTGTGCCCAAGTGTTCGGCCTTTTCCTGCTCGGCAGACCATCAGCAATTGGTACAACACACCAAACACAACCAAAAACGATTACAGAAAAAAATGGAAGATTCCTATAGGCCAAATAGAGCGAAAATGCCAAGACCAAACTTTGCCAAATGGGGTTATTTTGTCCAAGTGTTGGGCCTTTTCCTGCTCGGTAGACAGTCAGCAATTGGTACAACACACCAAACACAACCAAAAACGATTACCTAAAAAAATGGAAGTATCCTATAGGCCACATAGAGCGAAAATGCCAAGACCTTACTTTGCCAAATGGGGTTATTTTGCCCAAATGTTGGGCCTTTTCCTGCTCGGTAGACCGTCAGCACTTGGTACAACACAACAAACCAAACTAAAAACAATTACAGAAAAAATGGAAGTTTCTTATAGGCCACATAGAGCAAAAATGCCAAGACTTAACTTTGCCAAATGGGGTCATTGTGCCCAAGGGTTGAGCCTTTTCCTGCTCGGTAGACCGTCCGCACTCGGTACAAGACACCAAACCAAAGGAAAAACCATTACAGAAAGAAATGGAAGTATCCTATAGGCCACATAGAGCGAAAATGCCAAGACCTAACTTTGCCAAATGGAGTTATTTTGCACAAGTGTTGGGCCTCTTCCTGCTCGGTAGACCGTCAGCACTGAGTACAACACACCAAAACAATCGAAAAACGATTACAGAAAAAATTGGAAGTTTGCTATAGGCCACATAGAGCGAAAATGCCAAGACCTAACTTTGCCAAATGGAGTTATTTTGCACAAGTGTTGGGCCTCTTCCTGCTCGGTAGACCGTCAGCACTGAGTACAACACACCAAAACAATCGAAAAACGATTACAGAAAAAATTGGAAGTTTGCTATAGGCCACATAGAGCGAAAATGCCAAGACCTTACTTTGCCAAATGGGGTTATTTTGCCCAAATGTTAGGCCTTTTCCTGCTCGGTAGACCGTCAGAACTTGGTACAACACACCAAACCAAACGAAAAACGATTACAGAAAAAGATGGAAGTTTCCTATAGGCCACATAGAGCGAAAATGCCAAGACCTAACTTTGCCAAATGGGGTTATTGTGCCCAAGTGTTCGGCCTTTTCCTGCTCGGCAGACCATCAGCACATGGTACAACACACCAAACACAACCAAAAACGATTACAGAAAAAAATGGAAGATTCCTATAGGCCAAATAGAGCGAAAATACCAAAACTTAACTTGCCAAATGGGGT
>NW_008708456.1:29414-34108 GCF_000327385.1 Lottia gigantea | reverse complement strand
CAGCACTCGGTACAAGGCACCAAACCAAAGGAAAAACGATTACAGAAAGAATTGGAAGCTTCCCATAGGCCACATAGAGCGAAAATGCCAATACCTAACTTTGCCAAATGGGGTTATTTTGCCCAAGTTTTGGGCCTTTTCCTGCTCGGTAGACCGCCACCACTCGGTACAAGACACCAAACCAAAGGAAAAACGATTACAGAAAGAATTGGAAGTTTCCCATAGCCCACATAGAGCGAAAATGCCAAGTACTAACTTTGCCAAATTGTTTTATTTTGCCCAAGTGTTGGGCCTTTTCCTGCTCGGTAGACCGGCAGCACTCGGTACAGGACACCAAACCAAAGGAAAAACGATTACAGAAAGAATTGGAAGTTTCCCATAGGCCACATAGAGCGAAAATGCCAAGACCTAACTTTGCCAAATGGGATTATTTTGCCAAAGTGTTGGGCCTTTTCCTGCTCGGTAGACCGCCAGCACTCGGTACAAGACACCAAACCAAAGGAAAAACGATTACAGAAAGAATTGGAAGTTTCGCATAGGCCACATAGAGCGAAAATGCCAAGACCTAACTTTGCCAAATGGGCTTTTTTTGCCCAAGTGTTGGGTTTTTCCTGCTCGGTAGACCGCCAGCACTCGTTACAAGACACCAAACCAAAGGAAAAACAATTACAGAAAGAATTGGAAGTTTCCCATAGGCCACATAGAGCCAAAATGCCAAGACCTAACTTTGCCAAATGGGGTTATTTTGCCCAAGTGTTGGGCCTTTTCCTGCTCGGTAGACCGCCAGCACTCGGTACAAGACACCAAACCAAAGGAAAAACGATTACAGAAAGAATTGGAAGTTTCCCATAGGCCACATAGAGCGAAAATGCCAAGACCTAACTTTGCCAAATGGGGTTATTTTGCCCAAGTTTTGGGCCTTTTCCTGCTCGGTAGACCGCCAGCACTCGGTACAAGACACCAAACCAAAGGAAAAACGATTACAGAAAGAATTGGAAGTTTCCCATAGGCCACATAGAGAGAAAATGCCAAGACCTAACTTTGCCAAATGGTTTTATTTTGCCCAAGTGTTGGGCCTTTTCCTGCTCGGTAGACCGCCAGCACTCGGTACAAGACACCAAACCAAAGGAAAAATAATTACAGAAAGAATTGGAAGTTTCCCTTAGGTCACATAGAGCGAAAATGCCAAGACCTAACTTTGCCAAATGGTTTTATTTTGCCCAAGTGTTGGGCCTTTTCCAGCACTCTGTACAAGACACCAAACCCAAAGAAAAACGATTACAGAAAGAATTGGAAGTTTCGCATAGGCCACATAGAACGAAAATGCCAAGACCTTACTTTGCCAAATGGCGTTATTTTGCACAAATGTTGCGCCTTTCCCTGCTTGGTAGACCGCCAGCACTCGGTACAAGACACCAAACCAAAGGAAAAACGATTACAGAAAGAATTGGAAGTTTCCCATAGGCCACATAAAGCGAAAATGCCAAGACCTAACTTTGCCAAATGGTGTTATTTTGCCCAAGTGTTGGGCCTTTTCCTGCTCGGTAGACCGCCACCACTCGGTACAAGACACCAAACCAAAGGAAAAACGATTACAGAAAGAATTGGAAGTTTCCCTTAGGCCAAAATAGAGCGAAAATGCCAAGACCTAACTTTGCCAAATGGGGTTATTTTGCCCAAGTGTTGGGCCTTTTCCTGCTCGGTAGACCGCCAGCACTCGGTACAAGACACCAAACCAAAGGAAAAACGATTACAGACAGAATTGGATGTTTCCCATAGGCCACAAAGAGCGAGAATGCCAAGACCTAACTTTGCCAAATGGGGTTATTTTGCCCAAGTGTTGGGCCTTTTCCTGCTCGGTAGATCGCCAGGACTCGGTACAAGACACCAAAGCAAAGGAAAAACGATTACAGAAAGAATTGGAAGTTTCCCTTAGACCACATAGAGCGAAAATGCCAAGACCTAACTTTGCCAAATGGGGTTATTTTTCCCAAGTGTTGGGCCTTTTCCTGCTCGGTAGACCGCCACCACTCGGTACAAGACACCAAACCAAAGGAAAAACGATTACAGAAAGAATTGGAAGTTTCCCATAGGCCACATAGAGCGAAAATGCCAAGACCTAACTTTGCCAAATGGTGTTATTTTGCCCAAGTGTTGGGCCTTTTCCTGCTCGGTAGACCGCCAGCACTCGGTACAAGACACCAAACCAAAGGAAAAACAATTACAGAAAGAATTGGAAGTTTCCCTTAGGTCATATAGAGCGAAAATGCCAAGACCTAACTTTGTCAATGGGGTTATTTTGCCCAAGTGTTGGGCCTTTTCCTGCTCGGTAGATCGCCAGCACTCGGTACAAGACACCAAACCAAAGGAAAAACGATTACAGAACGAATTGGAAGTTTCCCATAGGCCACAAAGAGCGATAATGCCAAGACCTAACTTTGCCAAATGGGGTTATTTTGCCCAAGTGTTGGGCCTTTTCCTGCTCGGTAGACCGCCAGCACTCGGTACAAGACACCAAATCAAAGGAAAAACCAATAAAGTAAGAATTGGAAGTTTCCCATAGGCCACATAGAGCGAAAATATCAAGACCTAACTTTGCCAAATGGGGTTATTTGCCCAAATGTTGGGCCTTTTCCTGCTCGATAGATCGCTAGCACTCGGTAAAACACACCAAACCAAAGGAAAAACGATTACAGAAAAAAATGGAAGTTTCCTAGATTCCACATAGAGCGAAAATGCCAAGACCTAACTATGTCAAATGGGGTTATTTTGCCCAAGTGTTGGGCCTTTTCCTGCTCGGTAGACCGCAAGCACTCGGTACAAGACACCAAACCAAAGGAACAACGATTACAGACAGAATTGGAAGTTTCCCATAGGCCACATAGAGCGAAAATGACAAGACCTAACTTTGCCAAATTGGGTTATTTTGCCCAATTGTTGGGCCTTTTCCTGCTCAATAGACCGCCAGCACTCGGTACAAGGCACCAAACCAAAGGAAAAACGATTACAGAAAGAATTGGAAGCTTCCCATAGGCCACATAGAGCGAAAATGCCAATACCTAACTTTGCCAAATGGGGTTATTTTGCCCAAGTTTTGGGCCTTTTCCTGCTCGGTAGACTGCCAGCACTCGGTACAAGACACCAAACCAAAGGAAAAACGATTACAGAAAGAATTGGAAGTTTCCCATAGGCCACATAGAGCGAAAGTACCAAGACCTTACTTTGCCAAATGGTGTTATTTTGCCCAAGTGTTGGGCCTTTTCCTGCTCGGTAGACCGCCAGAACTCGGTACAAGACACCAAACCAAAGGAGAAACGATTACAGAAAGAATTGGAAGTTTCCCATAGCCCACATAGAGCGAAAATGCCAAGTACTAACTTTGCCAAGTGTTGGGCCTTTTCCTGCTAGGTAGACCGCCAGCACTCGGTACAAGACACCAAACCAAAGGAAAAACGATTACAGAAAGAATTGGAAGTTTCCCATAGGCCACATAGAGCGAAAATGCCAAGACCTAACTTTGCCAAATGGGGTTATTTTGCCCAAGTGTTGGGCCTTTTCCTGCTCGGTAGATCGCCAGCACTCGGTACAAGACACCAAACCAAAGGAAAAACGATTACAGAACGAATTGGAAGTTTCCCATAGGCCTCAAAGAGCGATAATGCCAAGACCTTACTTTGCGAAATGGGGTTATTTTGCCCAAGTGTTGGGCCTTTTCCTGCTCGGTAGACCGCCAGCACTCGGTACAAGACACCAAATCAAAGGAAAAACCAATAAAGTAAGAATTGGAAGTTTCCCTTAGACCACATAGAGCGAAAATGCCAAGATCTAACTTTGCCAAATGGGGTTATTTTGCCCAAGTGTTGGGCCTTTTCCAGCTCGGTAGACCGCCAGCACTCGGTACAAGACACCAAACCAAAGGAAAAACAATACAGAAAGAATTGGAAGTTTCCCTTAGGTCACATAGAGCGAAAATGCCAAGACCTAACTTTGCCAAATGGGGTTATTTTGCCCAAGTGTTGGGCCTTTTCCTGCTCGGTAGATCGCCAGCACTCGGTACAAGACACCAAACCAAAGGAAAAACGATTACAGAACGAATTGGAAGTTTCCCATAGGCCACAAAGAGCGATAATGCCAAGACCTAACTTTGCCAAATGGGGTTATTTTGCCCAAGTGTTGGGCCTTTTCCTGCTCGGTAGACCGCCAGCACTCGGTACAAGACACCAAATCAAAGGAAAAACCAATAAAGTAAGAATTGGAAGTTTCCCATAGGCCACATAGAGCGAAAATGCCAAGACCTAACTTTGCCAAATGGGGTTATTTTGCCCAAGTGTTGGGCCTTTTCCTGCTCGGTAGACCGCCAGCACTCGGTACAAGACACCAAATCAAAGGAAAAACCAATAAAGTAAGAATTGGAAGTTTCCCATAGGCCACATAGAGCGAAAATGCCAAGACCTAACTTTGCCAAATAGGGTTATTTTGCCCAAGTGTTGGGCCTTTTCCTGCTCGGTAGATCGCCAGCACTCGGTACAAGACACCAAAGCAAAGGAAAAACGATTACAGAAAGAATTGGAAGTTTCCCATAGGCCACAAAGAGCGAAAATGACAAGACCTAACTTTCCCAAATGGGGTTATTTTGCCCAAGTGTTGGGCCTTTTCCTGCTCGGTAGACCGCCAGCACTGGGTACAAGACACCA
>NW_008708456.1:27643-29364 GCF_000327385.1 Lottia gigantea | reverse complement strand
CAAACGAAAAACGATTACAGAAAAAAACTGGAAGTTTCCTATAGGCCACATAGAGCGAAAATGCCAAGACCTAACTTTGCCAAATGGGGTTATTTTGCTCAAGTGTTGGGCGCTTTCCTGCTCGGTAGACCGTCAGCACTTGGTACAACACACCAAACCAAACGAAAAACGATTACAGAAAAAAATGGAAGATTCCTATAGGCCACATAGAGCGAAAATGCCAAGACTTAACTTTGCCAAATGGGGTTATTTTGCCCAAGTGTTGGGCCTTTTCCTGCTCGGTAGACCGTCAGCACTTGGTACAACACACCAAACCAATCGAAAAACGATTACAGAAAAAAATGGAAGTTGCCTATAGGCCACATAGAGCAAAAATGCTAAGACCTAACTTTGCCAAATGGGGTTATTGTGCCCAAGTGTTGAGCCTTTTCCTGCTCGGTAGACCGTCAGCACTTAGTACAACACACCAAACCAAACGAAAAACGATTACAGAAACAAATGGAAATTTACTACAGGCCACATAGAGCGAAAATGCCAAGACCTAATTTTACCAAATGGGGTTATTTTCCCCAGGTGTTGGGCCCTTTCCTGCTCGGTAGACCATCAGCACTAAGTACAACACACCAAACCAAACGAAAAACGATTACAGAAACAAATGGAAATTTACTACAGGCCACATAGAGCGAAAATGCCAAGACCTAACTTTACCAAATGGGGTTATTTTGCCCAAGTGTTTGGCATTTTCCTGCTCGGAAGACCGTCAGCACTTGGTACATCACACCAAACCAAACGAAAAACGATTACAGAAAAAAATGGAAGTTTCCTATAGGCCACATAGAGCGAAAATGCCAAAACCTAACTTTGCCAAATGGGGTTATTTTGCCCAAGTGTTGGGCGCTTTCCTGCTCGGTAGACCGTCAGCACTTGGTACAACACACCAAACCAATCGAAAAACGATTACAGAAAAAATTGGAAGTTTCCTATAGGCCACATATAGCGAAAATGCCAAGACCTAACTTTGCCAAATGGGGTTATTTTGCCCAAGTGTTGGGCCTTTTCCTGCTCGGTAGACCGTCAGAACTAAGTACAACACACCAAACCAAACGAAAAACGATTACAGAAAAAAACTGGAAGTTTCCTATAGGCCACATAGAGCGAAAATGCCAAGACCTAACTTTGCCAAATGGGGTTATTTTGCCCAAGTGTTGGGCGCTTTCCTGCTCGGTAGACCGTCAGCACTTGGTACAACACACCAAACCAAACGAAAAACGATTACAGAAAAAAATGGAAGATTCCTATAGGCCACATAGAGCGAAAATGCCAAGACTTAACTTTGCCAAATGGGGTTATTTTGCCCAAGTGTTGGGCCTTTTCCTGCTCGGTAGACCGTCAGCACTTGGTACAACACACCAAACCAATCGAAAAACGATTACAGAAAAAAATGGAAGTTGCCTATAGGCCACATAGAGCAAAAATGCTAAGACCTAACTTTGCCAAATGGGGTTATTGTGCCCAAGTGTTGAGCCTTTTCCTGCTCGGTAGACTGTCAGCACTTGGTACAACACACCAAACCGATCGAAAAACGATGTAAGAAACAAATGGAAGAAATGGAAGAAAAAATGGAAGTATCCTATAGGCCATATAGAGCAAAAATGCCAAGACTTAACTTTGCCAAATGGGGTTATTTTGCCCAAGTGTTGGGCCTTTTCCTGCTCGGTAGA